>NW_028276007.1:0-31483 GCF_052056855.1 Sturnus vulgaris
TCCCCAAAATTCCCCAATATTCCAAAAAAATTCCCCCCAAATTCCCAAAATTTTCAAAAATTCCCTAAAATCCTCCCACATTCCCAAGTTTTCCCCAAAATTCCCAAAAATACCCCCAAAATTCCGAAAAAATTCATCCAAAATTCCCCAATTTTCCCAAAATTCCCAAAATTCCTCCAAATCCCCCCAAAATTTCCCCAAATTCCCCCAAAATTCCGCAAAAATTTCCCCAAATCCCCCCAAATTTTACCCAGAATTCCCAAAATTTGCAAAAATTTCCCAAAATTCCCTCAAATTCCCCCAATTTTTCCCCCAAAATCCCGAAAATTCCTCTCAAAATTCCGCCCAAATCTCCCAAATTTTACCCCCAAATTCCCAAAATTTTCCAAAAATTCCCCCAAATCTTCCCAAATTCCCCCAAAATTCCCCTAAAATTCCTTCATTTTTACCCAAATTCCTCAAAATCCCCCAAAATTCCCAAAATTCCGCCGAAAATTCCCCAAAATTCTCCCAAAAATTCCCCAAAATTGCCAAAAATTCCCTCAAATTTCCCCCAATTTTCCCTCCAAAATCCCCAAATTCCCCAAAATCCGAAAAATTCCTCCCAAGTTCCCCAGTTTTCCCAATTTCCAAAAATTTCCCCAAAATTCCTCAAAAATTCTCTGAAATTCCTCCAAATTCCCCAAATTTTCCACCCAAATTTTCCAAATTCCCCCCAAAATTCCCAAAAAATTCCCCAAAAATTCCCCTAAAATCCCACCCAAAATTTCTCCAAAATTCCCCAAAATCTCCCGAAATTCCCCCAAATTTCCCAAATTTCCCAAAATTCCATAAAATCCTCCCACATTCCCCAGTTTTCCCATAATTTTCCCCAAAATTCCCAAAAAATTCCAAAAATTTCCCCCAAAATTCCTCCAAATTTTCCCAAAATTCCCTCAAATTTCCCTCAATTTCCCCCCCCCCACAAAAATCCCAAAATTCCCCCAAAATTCCGGCAAAAATTCCCCAAAATTTTCCCCAAATTCCCCCCAATTTTTCCCCCCAAAATCCCCCAAATTCCTCCCAAAAATTCCCAAAATTCCCCCAAAAATCTCCCAAATTTTCCCCCAAAATTCCCAAATTTTTCCAAAATTCCCCAAAATTCCCCCCAAATTCCCTCAAATATCCCCCAATTTTTCCCCCCAAAAAATCCCAAATTTTTCCCAAAATTCCCAAAAATTTCCCCCCAAATTCCCCCAAAACTCCCAAATTTCCCCCCAAACTTTCCCAAAAATTCCCCCAAAATTCCCAAAATTTTTCCAAAATTCCCCAAAAATTCCCAAAATTTTTCCAAAATTCCTCAAAATTCCCAAAATTTTTCCAAAATTTTTCCAAAATTTCCACAAAATTCCCCCCAAATCCCCCAATTTTTCCCCCAAAATTCCCAAAATTTTTCCAAATTTTTTCCAAATTTCCCCCCAAATTCCCCAAATTTCCCCCCAAATTCCCCCAAATTCCTCCAAAATTTCCCAAAATTCCCGAATTTCCCCCCAAAATTCCCAAAATTTTTCCCGATTTTCCCGATTTTTCCTCACCGTAGCTGAACGGCTCCCGGGCTCTCGCAGCCTCTGGAAAATTAAAAAAAAAAATAAAATTTTTAAAAAAAATTTGAATTTTTTGGGTTCGTTTTGGGGGGATTTGGGAAAATTTGGGAATTTTGGGGAATTTTGGGATTTTTTTTAGGGATTTTTGGGGGGAAAATTGAGGGAAAATTTGGGAATTTTTGGGAATTTTTTGGGGTTTTTTTGATGGAATTTTAGGGAATTTTGAGGGAATTTGGGGGAAGATTGAGGGAAATTTGGGAATTTTTGGGAATTTTAGGAATTTTGGGGGTTTTTTTAGGGGATTTAGGGAATTTTATTAGGGAATTTTGGGGAATTTTAGGGGAATTTTGGGTTTTTTGGGGGGGAATTTTTTGGGAATTTTGGAGGAATTTCGGGGAAAATTTGAGGGAAAATTGGAATTTTGGGGGATTTTTGGGATTCTTAAAAAGGATTTTGGGGGTGTTGGGGGAATTTTGTTGAAAATTGAGGGAAATTTGGGAATTTTGAGATATTTGGGGGAGTTTTTAAAGGATTTTGGGGAATTTTGGAGGAATTTCGGGGGAAATTTGTGGGAAAATTGGGGAATTTTAGGGGATTTTGGGGATTTTTTTAGGGATTTTTTTTTTTTTTTAATTTTGGGGAAAATCGAAGGAAAATTTGGGAATTTGGGGGGAATTTGGGACGATTTTGGGGGAATTTTGGGAATTTTTGGGGGATTTTTTGGGGTTTTTTTGGATGGAATTTTAGGGATTTTTGGGGGATTTTGGGATTTGGATTGGTGAGGGAATTTTGGGAATTTTTGGGGAATTTTGGGAATTTTTGGGGCCCCGTTGGCTCTGGGTGTCCGGGGGGGGGGAGGGGGGAATCGTTAATTAATGAATTCATTAATGATTCTCATTAATTAATGACGTCATTGATCCCGCCCGGCAAGCCCAGAGCACCCAAAAAATCCCCCCAAAAATTCCCAAAAATTCCCAAAAAATCCCAAAAAAATTCCCAAAAAATCCAAAAAAATCCCCAAAAAATTCCCAAAAATTCCCAAAAAATCCCAAAAAAATTCCCAAAAATTCCCAAAAAATTCCCCAAAAAATCCACAAAAAATCCACAAAAAATCCCCAAAAAATTCCCAAAAAATCCCAAAAAATTCCCAAAAAATCCCAAAAAAATTCCCAAAAAATCCCAAAAAAATCCCCAAAAAATCCCAAAAAAATCCCCCAAAAATTCCCAAAAAATTCCCAAAAATCCCAAAAAATCCCCCAAAAATTCCCAAAAAATTCCCAAAAAATTCCCCCAAAAAATTCTCAAAAAATCCCAAAAAAATAAAAAAAAATCCAAAAAAATTTCCACAAAAAAATCCCAAAATCCCCCAAAAATCCCCCCCCCCAAAATTCCATAAAAATCCCCCAAAAATCCCCCAAAAATTCCCAAAAAATTCCATAAAAATCCCCAAAAATTCCACAAAAATTCCACAAAAATCCAAAAAATAAAAAAAAAATCCCCCAAATCCCCAGAAATTCCACAAAAATCCCAAAATTCCACAGGAATCCCCCAAAAATCCTAAAAAAATCCCCAAAAATTCCCCAAAATCCCCAAATTCCCCAAAATCCCCCCAAAAAATCCCCAAAATTTCCACAAAAATTCCCAAAATCTCCAAAATCCCCCCAAAAATCCCCCCAAAATTCCACAAAAATCCCAAAAAGTCCCCAAAATCGCCCAAAAATCCCAAAAATCCCCAAATAATCCCCAAAAATCCCCCTAAAAATCCCCAAAAATTCCCCCCAAAATCCCTTAAAAATCCCCAAAAATTCCCCAAAATTCCCCAAATCCCCAAAAATCCCCCAAAAGCCCCAAAAATCTCCAAAAAAATCCCAAAAATGACCCCAAATTCCACAAAAATCCCCCAAATACCCCAAAATGAAATAAAAAATCCCCCCCAAAAATCCCCCCAAAAAAACCCAAAAATTCCTCAAAAATCCAAAAATCTCCCCCAAATCCCCCAAAATCCGAAAAAAAGCCCCAAAATCCACCCAAAAAATCCCCAAAAATTCCACAAAAATCCCCCAAAAATCCCAAAAAATCCCCAAAATTCCCCCCAAAAATAAAAAAAACAAAAAAACCAAAAAAGTTCCACCAAAATCCCCCCAAAAATCCCCAAAATTTCCCCAAAAATCCCAAAAAATTCCCCCAAAATTTCCCCAAAATCCCCCACAGCACCCATAGCACCCACCCTGCACCCATAGCACCCACAGCACCCACAGCACCCACAGCACCCACAGCACCCATCCTGCACCCATAGCACCCATAGCACCCATAGCACCCACAGCACCCATAGCACCCACCCTGCACCCCATAGCACCCATAGAACCCACCCAGCACCCCCAGCACCCCATAGCACCCATAGCACCCACCCTGCACCCACAGCACCCACAGCACCCACCCTGCAGCACCCAGCACCCCCTGGCACCCATAGCACCCCATAGAACCCCACAGCACCCCACGGCACCCACACACAGCACCCACAGCACCCACAGCACCCACAGCACCCACAGCACCCATCCTACATCACCCCCAGCACCCACCCTGCACCCCAAATTCCTGCAGCAGCGCCCCCAGCACCCACCCCACAGCACCCACCCTGCACCCACAGCACCCATAGCACCCATAGCACCCACAGCACCCATAGCACCCATAGCACCCACAGCACCCACGGCACCCACAGCACCCACAGCACCCACAGCACCCACCCTGCAGCACCCAGCACCCCCTGGCACCCCATAGCACCCCATAGAACCCCACAGCACCCACAGCACCCACAGCACCCATCCAGCACCCACAGCACCCACAGCACCCACAGCACCCACAGCACCCACCCGGCACCCCATAGCACCCTCTACATCCACCCAGCACCCCCTGGCACCCCATAGCACCCACAGCACCCACAGCACCCACAGCACCCACAGCACCCATAGCACCCACAGCAGCCATCTGCACCCCACAGAACTCACCTGCCCCCCCTGGCACCCAGCCAGGATCCCCAGCACCCACCCAGGGCCCTCCCGGCATCCCCCAGAACCCCCAGCACCCACCCGGCACCCCCTGCACCCCACGGCACCCATCTGCACCCCATGGCACCCCATGGTACCCCACGGCACCCCACGGCACCCATCCTGCCCCACCCTGCACCCCCCTGGCACCCAGCCAGGACCCACCCCGGACCCCCAGCACCCACCCAGCAGCACCCGAGCCCTGCACGAGCACCCACAGCACCCGCCCGGCGCCCCATAGCACCCATAGCACCCACCTGTGCCCCATAGCACCCACCCTGCAGCACCCAGCACCCACCTGCACCCCATAGCACCCATCCTGCACCCCAAACCCCTGCAGCAGCACCCACAGCACCCACCCTGCACCCTCTGCACCCATCCTGCACCCCCTGCACCCACCCTGCACCCCCTGCACCCCAAACCCCTGCACCGGCACCCCCTGGCACCCACCCAGGACCCATCCCGGGCCCCCACCCCGCACCCACCTGTACCCAAAGCCCTGCACCAGCACCCACAGCACCCACCCTGCATCACCCAGCACCCACCCTGCACCCTCTGCACCCACCCTGCACCCCAGAGCACCCATCCTGCAGCACCCAGGACCCACCTGTGCCCCATGGCACCCATCCTGCAACCCCAGCACCCACCCTGCACCCCAAACCCCTGCACCAGGACCCATAGCACCCACCCTGCACCCTCTGCACCCATCCTGCAGCACCCAGCACCCCCTGCAGCACCCACCTGTGCCCCATAGCACCCATCCTGCATCACCCTGCACCCATCCTGCACCCCAAACCCCTGCACCAGGACCCATAGCACCCACCCTGCACCCCAGAGCACCCATCTTGCATCATCCTGCACCCACCCAGCACCCACCTGTGCCCCAGAGCACCCACCCTGCATCACCCTGCACCCACCCTGCACCCTCTGCACCCACCCTGCACCCCAAGCCCCTGCAGCAGCACCCACTGCACCCCCTGGCACCCAGCCAGAACCCCAAAAACCCCCCCAAAAAAAACCCCAAAACCCCACCCAGCACCCACCCAGCACCCACCCAGCACCCCATAGCACCCACAGCACCCACAGCACCCACCCAGCACCCCACAGCACCCACCCTGCACCCACCCTGCGGCACCCAGCACCCCAAAAACCCCCAAAAAACCCAAAAAACCCCCAAAAAAACCCCCAATCCCCCCCAAACCCCACCCAGGACCCACCCAGGACCCCCCAAAACCCCACCCAGACCCCCCCAAAACCCCCCCCCCCCACCTCCCATGGCGGGCTCAGTGGGGGTGGCCATGCTGGGTCCCTTCGGCTCCTCTCGGCTCCTCTCGGCTCCTCTCGGCTCCTCTCGGCTCCCCCCGGTTCGGTTCGGTTCGGTTCGGTTCGGGTCCCCCCCGGCTCCGTTCGGCTCCGTTCGGGTCCCCCCCCGGCCCCCCCCCCCACTCCCAGCGAGGAGTTCGGAACCGCTCGGAGCCGCTCGGGAAGGTTCGGAACCGTTCGGGTCCGTTCGGAACCGTTCGGGTCCGCGCTGCGGCAGAGGGGGCGGGGCCAGCGCTGAGGCCACGCCCAGAGGGGGAGGGGAGGGGGAGAGACCCCAAAAAAATCCAAAAAAAAACCGAAAAAAAAGGGAAAAAAAATCCGAAAAAAATCCGAAAAAATCCAAAACCCCCCAAAATTTCCACGCCCCCAAAATGAGAGCGGAAAAAAGGAAAAAAAAAACAAAAAAATCCCCCCCAAAACTGCCCAAAAATAAGAATAATAATTTAAAAAACCGACCCAGAACCCTCCCAAAAAAAAGAAAAAAAAACCGAAAAAAATCCGAAAAAACCCCTAAAACCTCAAAAACTCCAAAACCCCCCAAAATTAGCCAGAAAAACCCAAAAAACAAAAAATCCCCCCCAAACCCCCTAAAAATAAAAAATAAAAACAAAAAAAACCCAAAAAAATACCCCAGAACCAGGCCCCAGGAAAAACCAAAAAAAAAAACCAAAAAAGATCCAAAAAAGACCCAAAACCCCAAGAAACCCCAAAAAACTCCCGGGCCCCCCAAAATTAGCCCAGAAAAACCAAAAAAACAAACAAAAAAAAACCCCCAAAACCCCAAAATAAAGAAAAAAACAAAAGAAACCCAAAATACCCCAAAACCCCCCTAAAAAAACCCCAAAAGCCACAAAAATACCCGAAAAAAAACTGAAAAAACCCCAAAAATCACAAAAAACCCCAAAACTCCCGAAATTAGCCCGGAAAAACCCAAAAAAATCCCCCAAAACCCCCTAAAAATAAAAAATTAAAACACCCAAAAAATACCCCAGAAACCCCCAAAAAATCCCAGAAATGCCCAAAAAACCCAAAAAGACCCAAAAAATCCCACAAAAGAAAAAAAAAACAAAAATAATTTTAAAAAAACCCCTAAAAATCCCCAAAACCCAAAAAAAATCCCCCCCCAACCCCCCCAAAATAATGAAAAAACCCAAAAAATCCAAAAAACCCCAAACCCCCCAAAATTATCCCAGAGAAACCCAAAAAAATCCCCAAAAATAAAGAAAAAAAAACAAAAAAAACCCCCCAAAAGACCCAAAAAATCCCAAAAAAGCCCAAAAAACCAAAAATCCCCAAAATCCCCCCAGAAAAACCCAAAAAATCCCCCCAAAACCCCCTAAAAATAAAGAAAAAAAAACCAAAAAAATCCCTAAAAACCCCCAAACCCCCAAAAAAACATAATCCAAAAAATTCCCCAAAAATCCCCCAAAAAACCCCAAAAATAAAAAAAAAATACCCAAAAAACCAAAAGCCCCAAAATTCCCCCAGAAAAAGCCAAAAAACCCAAAAAGACCAAAAAAAATCCCAAAAATGCCCAAAAACCCCAAAAATCCCCAAAATTCCCCCAAAAAACCAAAAAAATTCCCCTAAAAAAACCCCAAAAAATAAAGAAACAAAAAAACAAAAAAATCCCTAAAAACCCCAAAAAATCCCCAAAAAAACAAAACCCAAAAAAACCCCAAAAATAAAAAAAAACCAAAAAACCCCAAAAAACCCAAAACCCCAAAATTCCCCCAGAAAAACCCCAAAAAAATCCAAAAATGCCCAAAAATAAAGAAAAAAAACCCAAAAAACCCAAAAAGACCAAAAAAAATCCCAAAAATGCCCAAAAAAACCAAAAATCCCCAAAATTCCCCAAAAAAACAAAAAAAGTTCCCCCCAAAAAACCCCAAAAATAAAGAAAAAAAACCAAAAAAAATCCCTAAAAACCCCAAAAAATCCCCAAAAAACCAAAACCCAAAAAAAACCCCAAAAATCCCCCCAAAAACCCCAAAAATAAAAAAAAACAAAAAAACCCCAAAAGCCCCAAAATTACCCCCAAAAACCCAAAAAACAACAAAAAAAATCCCCCGAAAAAATTAAAAAAAAACCCCAAAAAACTCAAAAAAAACCAAATAAAAAACCAAAAAAATTTCCCAAATCTCCCCAAAATAGCCCAGAAAAACCAAAAACCAAATAAAAAAAACAAAAAAAGCCAAAACCCCCCCAAAAAATAAAATTAAAAAAAAAAACAAAAAAAAATCCCCCAAATCCCCCGAACTCCACCCAAAATCCCCAGAAAAATCTAAAAAAATAAAAATAATTAAAAAAAAACCCGAAAAACCTCAGAAATGACCCAAAAAACCCCCAAAAATAAAAAAAACCCCAAAACCACCCAAAAATATCCCAAAAAAAGCTCAAAAAATGGAAAAAAAGGAAAAAAAAATTTAAAAAAATCCCAAAAGACAAAAAAATTAAAAAAAATCCCAAACGAACCCAAAAAATTAAAAAAAACCAAAAAAAAGCCACAAAAAAACTCAAAAATCCTCAAAAATCCCGAAAAAAACCCAAAAAAATTAAAAAAATTCCCCAAATTTTGCCAAATCACCCGAAAATATTTGAAAAAATTGAAATAAATTTTTAAAAAAATGTGAATGTCCCAAAATTTCCCCCCAAAAAAATCGAAAAAACCCAAAAAGAGGAAAAAAATCCCAAGATGTAAAAAAAAAAATTCCCCCAAAAATTGGAAAATAACAGAAAAAAAAAAAAAAAAATCTAAAATTAAAAAAAATCAAAAAAATCTAAAATTAAAAATAATCCCCAAAAATCAAAAAAATCCAAAAATTTAAAAAATTCCCCAAAAATCCCCAAAAATCAAAATATTAAAAAAATCCCAAAAATCCCAAAAAAATCCAAAAAAATCCAAAAATTAAAAAAAATCCCCCCAAAAATAAAAAAATTTTAAAAAAATCTCAAAAATTCCAAAAAATCCAAATATTAAAAAAATTCCCAAAAATCCCCAAAAAATGCAAAATATTAAAAAAAATCCCAAAAAATTCCAAAAAAATCCCCAAAATTAAAAAAAATCCCCAAAATCGAAAAATTAAAAAAATCCCCAAAAATTCCAAAAAATCCAAATATTAAAAAAAATTCCCAAAAATCCCGAAAAAATCACAAACATTAAAAAAAAAATCCAAAAAATCAAAAAATTTTAAAAATTCCCGAAAATAAAAAAAATCCAAAAATTAGAAAAAAACCAAAAAATCCAAAATTTAAAAAAAATCCCCAAAAATCCAAAAAATCCAAAAATTAAAAAAATCCCAAAAAATCCAAATAATCCAAATATTAAAAAAAATCCCAAAAAATTCCAAAAAAAATCCCAAAAATTAAAAAAAATCCCAAAAAATCCAAATATTAAAAAAAAATCCCCAAAAATAAAAAAAAATTCCGAAAATTAAAAAAAAAAAGATCCCAAAAATCCCAAAAATTAAAAAAAATCCCAAAAAATCCCCAAAATTAAAAAATTCCCAAATGTCCCCAAACCACCCCAAAATATAAAATTAAAAAAATTTTTAAAAAAATTAAAAATATTTTTTTAAAATGCCCCCAAATCGTGTCCAAAAAATCAAAAAAACAAAAAAAAAATCCCCAAAATCTTCAAAAATATTCAAAAATATTTAAAAATATTAAAAAATACATTAAAAAAAATTCAAAAATATTCAAAAATCGATCCCAAAATAGAAAAAATAAATTTCAAAATATTCAAAAAATCCCAAAATATCCCCAAAAATTTCCTTAAAAATTCCCAAAAAATCAAAAAAATCCAAAAAATCAAAAAATTCCCAAAAAAATAAAAAAAATTCCCAAAATATCAAAAAGGCCCCAAAAAAATCCCCCCAAAACAACAAAAATTTCCTAAAATTGGTCAAAAATAAAACAAAATATTGAAAAAAAAATCCCAATATATTCGAAAAAATTCCCAAAATTTGGAAAAAAAAAATTCCTAAAAATGGAAAAAAATTTTTTAAAATGAGGGAAAAAAAATCCAGAAATACGAAAAAAAAAAAAATCTTAAAATATGAAAAAAAAATCCCAAAATTTGGGGAAAAAAGTCCCAAAAATAGGAAAAAAAAAATCTCAAAATTTGAAAAAAAATCCCAAAATAGAAAAAAAAAATTTCCAAAACGCGGAAAAAAATTTAAGAAAATGTGGAAAAAAAATTTCAAATTTTGGGAAAAAAATTTTCCCAAAATATGGAAAAAAATTCGCAAAATTCGGGAAAAAAATTGCCAAAAAATAGAAAAAAAAATTTCTAAATTTGGAAGAAAAAAATTGCAAAATACGGGAAAAAAAATCTCAAAATGTAGGAAAAAAATCCCCAAAATTTGGAAAAAAAAATTCAAAATTTGGGGGAAAAAAATTCCCAAATATGAAAATAAAAATTCCAAAATATGGAAAAAAATTTCCCCAAATTTGGGAAAAAAATCTCAAAAATATAAAAAAAAAAAATCACAAAATTTGGGAAAAAAATTTCCCAATACATGGGAAAAAAATTTCCAAATTTGGGAAAAAAAAATTTCCAAAATTTTAAAAAAATTTCCCAAAATTTGGAATAAAAATTTTGCCAAATTTGGAAAAAGAAAATCCCAAAATAGCAAAAAAATTCCCAAAACGTGGAAAAAAAATTTCCTAAAATATGGAAAAAAATCCCAAAATTTGGAATAAAATCCCAAAATATAAAAAAAAAAAAAATCCAAAATGCGGGAAAAAAAAATTAAGAAAATGTGGAAAAAAATTTTCAAAATTTGGGAAAAAAATTTTCCCAAAATATGGAAAAAATTTCGCAAAATTCGGGAAAAAAAAAATCCCAAAATTTGGAAAAAATTTCCCCAAAATATGGAAAAAAAATTTCCTAAAATATGGAAAAAATTCGCAAAAATCGGGAAAAAAAATTCCAAAAAATAGAAAAAAAAAAATTCCAAATTTGGAAGAAAAAAATTGCAAAATATGGGAAAAAAATTCCCAAAATCCTCCTAAAATTCCCCAAAATTTCCCCTAAATGTCCCAAAATGCCCCAAAATTCCCCAAAAATCCCAATTTTCCCCTAAATCCCCCCAAAATTCCCCCAAAATTCCCCCAAAATTCCCCCAAAATTCTCCCAAAATTCCCCCAAAATTCTCCCAAAATTCCCCCAAAATTCTCCAAAAATTCCCCCAAAATTTCTCTAAAATTCCCCCCAAAATTCCCTGAAAATTCAACTCCAGGACCCCAAAATTTCCCAAATTTTCCCCAAAATTCCCCCCCCCAAAATCCCCAAATCCCCCCCAAAAAATTCCCCCAAATTTTCCCCCAAAATTCCCAAAAAATCCCAAAATTTCCCCCCAAATTTCTCTAAAATTCTCCCAATTTCCCTAAAATCCCCCAAATCCCCCCAAAATTTCGCCAAAATTCCTCCAAAATTTCTTTAAAATCCCCAAAAATCCCCAAAATTCCCCAAAATTCCCAAGTTTTCCTCCCAAAATTCCCCCAAATAAAAAAAATAACAAAAATTTCCCCCAAATCTCCCGAATTCCCCCAGAATTTTCCCAATTCCCCCAAATTTTCCTCCCCAAATTCCCCAAAATTCCCAAAAATTCCCCCCCAAAATTCCCCCCAAAATTCCCACAAACACCCGAAAATTTCCCAAATTTCCCCAAAATTTCGTCAAAATCCCCAAATCCCAGAAAATTCCCCAAAAATTCCCAAAAATTCCCCCCAAATTCCCCCAAATTCCTAAAAATTCCCAAAAAATTCCCAAAATTTCCCCCCCAAAATTCCCCAAATTCCCCCAAAATTCTCCAAAAATTCCCAAATCTCAAAAAAAAAAAAATTCCCAAAATTTCCTAAAAATTCAAAAAAATTCCCAAAATTTCCCCCAAAATTCCCAAATTTTCCCCCAAATCTCCCCAAAAATTCCCAAAATTCCCCAAAAATTCCCCAAAATTCCCAAAATTCCCAAAATTTCCCAAAATTCCCCAAATTTCCCCCAAAACCATTCCCAGATCTCCCAGGGTCAAAGGATTTTATTGGGGAATTTTGGGGAATTTTGGGAAATTTTGGGAATTTTTTGGGGAATTTTGGGAATTTTGGGGAAATTTTTGGGAAATTTTTGGGAAATTTTTGGGAAATTTTTGGGGAAAATTTGGGGAATTTTGGGGGATTTTTTGGGATTTTTGGGGGAATTTTGGGAATTTTTTGGGAAATTTTGGGGGGAATTTTGGGGATTTTTGGGAATTTTTGGGGAATTTTGGGGAATTTTGGGGATTTTTTGGGAATTTTGGGAATTTTTGGGGATTTTTTGGGAATTTTGGGAGGAATTTTAAAGAAATTTTGGGGGAATTGGGGGAATTTTAAAGATTTTTTGGGGGAATTTTTGGGAAATTTTTGGAATTTTTGGGAAATTTTTGGGAAATTTTTGGGAATTTTGGGGGAATTTTGGGGAAATTTGGGAATTTTGGAAGGAAAATTTGGGGGAATTTTTTGGAATTTTTAGGGGAAAATTTGGGGGAATTTTTTTGGGATTTTGGGAATTTTTGTGGAATTTTTGAGGGACTTTTTTGGGATTTTTGGGGGAATTTTGGGGAAGAATTTTGGGGGAATTTTTGGGAATTTTTTTGGAATTTTTGGGGGAATTTTGGGGAATTTTTTGGGAATTTTGGGGGGATTTTTGGAGGGAAATTTTGGGGGAATTTTCAGGGTTTTCGGGAGGAATTTGGGAAATTTTGGGGGAAAATTTTGGGAATTTTTTTTTTATTTTTTGGGGGAATTTTGGGGGGATTTTTGGGATTTAGTTTGGGAATTTTTGGGGAATTTTGGGGAGATTTTTTTAGGAATTTTGAGGGATTTTGGGGGGAAATTTTGGGGGAATTTTTTGGGATTTTTTTGAGGGAATTTTTGGGGATTTTGGGAAGATTTTTGGGGAAATTTTTGGGAATTTTTTGAGGGATTTTTTGGGGAATTTCAGGAATTTTTTGCCGATTTTTGGGATGAATTTTGGGGGGAATTTTGGGAAATTTTAAAGGAATTTTTGGGAATTTTGGGGAATTTTGGGGGGGGATTTTTGGGGATTTTTTTGGGGATTTTGGGGGGAATTTTGGGAATTTTGGGGAAAAATTTTGGGGTTTTTTTCAGGATTTTTTTGGGGGGAATTTTGGGAAATTTTGGGGTCATTTTTTGGGGGGGAATTTCGGGAATTTTGGGAGAAATCTTCCAGGAAATTTTTTTTGGGGGGTGAAATTTCATCCAAAATTTTTTCATCCAAAATTTTTTCATCTCATTCGAGTGGAGAGACCTGGGGGGAGAGAGGGGAAAAAAAATGGGAATTTTGGGGGAATTTTGGGGAATTTTGGGAATTTTGGGGAATTTTTTTGGGAACTTTTTGGGGGAATTTTTGAGGAAATTTTGGGAGAATTTTGGGAGAATTTTGGGGAAATTTTTGGGAATTTTGGGGGGAATTTTGGGGGGAATTTTGGGGAATTTTTGGGGAAATTTTTGGGAATTTTGGGGGGAATTTTGGGGAATTTTGGGGGGAATTTTGGGGAAATTTTTGGGAAATTTTTGGGAATTTTGGGGGGAATTTGGGGGAATTTTTTTGGAAATTTTGAGGGAATTTTTGGGAATTTTTGGGGGGAATTTTTGAGGAAATCTTGGGGAATTTTTGGGGAAATTTCTGGGAATTTTGGGGGGATTTTGTGGGAATTATTTTTGGGAATTTTTGGGAATTTTTGGGGGGATTTTGGGGCCCCTCCCCCACTCACGTCTCATGGATTGGCGCAGGGGCCCCTCGGCCTCGTCCGGCTCCCCAGTCCTGACCAGTACGGACCAGTTAGAGACCAGTACGGACCAGTACGGACCAGTATAAACCAGTATAAACCAGTATAAACCAGTACGGACCAGTATAAACCAGTACGGACCAGTATGGACCAGTTAGAGACCAGTAAGGGACCAGTATAAACCAGTTAGAGACCAGTGAAACCAGTATGGACCAGTTAGAACCAGTAAAAACCAGTTTAAAACCAGTTAGAGAGCAGAGAAACCAGTATGGACAAGTTAGGGACAGGTTGGAGACCAGTTAGAACCAGTAAAAACCAGTTAGAGCCAGTTAGGGACCAGTTAGAACCAGTATGGACCAGTAAACACCAGTTACACACCAGTTAAACCAGTGTCCCCAACCCCCTCCCAGTATAACCCAGTATAACCCAGTATAGCCCAGTATAACCCAGTATAACCCAGTATAGCCCAGTATAGCCCAGTATAACCCAGTATAGCCCAGTATAGCCCAGTATAACCCAGTATAGCCCAGTATAGCCCAGTATAGCCCAGTATAGCCCAGTATAACCCAGTATAACCCAGTATAACCCAGTATAGCCCAGTATAGCCCAGTATAACCCAGTATAACCCAGTATAACCCAGTATAAACCAGTATAGCCCAGTATAACCCAGTATAGCCCAGTATAACCCAGTATAGCCCAGTATAACCCAGTATAGCCCAGTATAACCCAGTATAACCCAGTATAGCCCAGTATAGCCCAGTATAACCCAGTATAGCCCAGTATAGCCCAGTATAGCCCAGTATAGCCCAGTATAGCCCAGTATAACCCAGTATAACCCAGTATAACCCAGTATAACCCAGTATAACCCAGTATAACCCAGTATAGCCCAGTATGAGCCCAGTATAACCCAGTATAACCCAGTATAGCCCAGTATAACCCAGTATAACCCAGTATAACCCAGTATAACCCAGTATAACCCAGTATAACCCAGTATAACCCAGTATAGCCCAGTATGAGCCCAGTATAACCCAGTATAACCCAGTATAGCCCAGTATAACCCAGTATAACCCAGTATAACCCAGTATAACCCAGTATAACCCAGTATAACCCAGTATAACCCAGTATAGCCCAGTATGAGCCCAGTATAACCCAGTATAACCCAGTATAACCCAGTATAACCCAGTATAACCCAGTATAACCCAGTATAACCCAGTATAACCCAGTATAACCCAGTATAACCCAGTATAGCCCAGTATAACCCAGTATAACCCAGTATAGCCCAGTATAACCCAGTATAACCCAGTATAGCCCAGTATAGCCCAGTATAGCCCAGTATAGCCCAGTATAGCCCAGTATAACCCAGTATAACCCAGTATAACCCAGTATAGCCCAGTATAGCCCAGTATAGCCCAGTATAACCCAGTATAGCCCAGTATAGCCCAGTATAACCCAGTATGAGCCCATATAACCCAGTATAGCCCAGTATAGCCCAGTATAGCCCAGTATAACCCAGTATAGCCCAGTATAGCCCAGTATAACCCAGTCCATCCCAGTATAAACCAGTTCCCCCAGTCCCTCCCAGTCCCTCCCAGTCCCCCCAGCCCCCTCCCAGTATAAACCAGTATAACCCAGTATAACCCAGTATAAACCAGTATAAACCAGTATAAACCAGTATAAACCAGTTACTTGGGCTGTTGGTCGAACTTGCAGCGGCAGTGACGGCCTGGGGGGGAGGGGAGACAGAGAGGGGAACTGGGATGGACTGGGAGGGACTGGGATGGACTGGGAGGGACTGGGATGGACTGGGATGGACTGGGAGGGACTGGGATGGACTGGGATTGAACTGGGATTGAACTGGGATTGAACTGGTTTGAACTGGGATGGACTGGGCGGATTTTGGGATCATTTTTGGGATAAATTTGGGAGAATTTTGGGGATTTTTGGGGACAAATTTGGGGCTTTTGGGGAGAATTTTTGGGGAATTTTTTGGGAATTTTGGGGGAATTTTTTGGGAATTTTTGGGGGAATTTTGGGGGAATTTTGGGGGAATTTTGGGGAATTTTTGGAGAATTTTTTGGGAATTTTTGGGATAATTTTGGGGGAATTTTGGGATAATTTTGGGGATTTTTTTTTGGATGTTTCAGGGATGATTTTTGGGATAAATTTTGGGATTTTTTAGGGTGATTTTGGGGTGATTTTGGGGATTTTTTTGCGATATTTTTGGGATGTTTTTGGGATAATTTTTGGGGTGATTTTGGGATAATTTTGGGGGAATTTTGGGATAATTTTGGGATATTTTGGGATAATTTTGGGATATTTTTGGGATATTTTTGGGGTGATTTCGGGATATTTTGGGATAATTTTGGGATGATTTTGGGATAATTTTTGGGTGATTTTGGGGAGTTTCAGGGATATTTTTGGGGATATTTTTGGGATATTTTTGGGGTGATTTCGGGATATTTTTTGGGATGATTTTGGGGAGTTTTTGGGATGATTTTGGGGAGTTTCTCACTGAGGATGAGGAGGATCCCGAGCACGAAGAAAATCGCGGCCACCACGAGACCCCCGAGGCGCAGAGAGTCATAATCTGAGAGAGCCAAAAACGGCCAAAATCACCCCAAAAACGGCCAAAATCACCCAAAATCACCCCAAAAACGGCCAAAATTACCCCAAAAACGGCCAAAATCAACCCAAAAATACCCAAAAACGGCCAAAATCAACCCAAAAATACCCCAAAATTACCCAAAATAACCCAAAATCACCCAAAACAGGCCAAAATCACCCCAAAAATACCCAAAACCGGCCAAAATTACCCAAAATTACCCCCAAATAACCCAAAATAACCCCAAAACCGGCCAAAATCACCCCAAAATCAACCCAAAACGGCCAAAATAACCCAGAAACGGCCAAAATCACCCCAAAATACCCAAAAACGGCCAAAATCACCCCAAAATCACCCCAAAAACGGCCAAAATCACCCCAAAATCACCCCAAAAACGGCCAAAATCACCCCAAAAATAACCCAAAAACGGCCAAAATCACCCCAAAATCACCCCAAAAACGGCCAAAATCACCCCAAAAATACCCAAAACCGGCCAAAATTACCCAAAATTACCCCCAAATAACCCAAAATAACCCCAAAAACGGCCAAAATCAACCCAAAATCACCCCAAACGGCCAAAATACCCCAAAACCGGCCAAAATCAACCCAAAATAACCCAAAATCACCCAAAACCGGCCAAAATCACCCCAAAAATACCCCAAAAACGGCCAAAATCAACCCAAAATAACCCAAAACCGGCCAAATTACCCCAAAATCACCCAAAATAACCCAAAATTACCCCAAAACGGCCAAAATCACCCCAAAATAACCCAAAATAACCCAAAAACCCTCAAAATAACCCAAAATTACCCCAAATCACCCAAAATTACCCCAAAATAACCCCAAAAGCCCCAAAATCACACAAAATAACCCAAAATTACCCAAAATCACACAAAATAACCCAAAATTACCCAAAATAACCCAAAATACCCCAAAATCACCCCAAAATCACAGAAAAATAACCCCAAATCACCCCAAATTACCCCAAATCACACAAAATCCACCAAAATTACCCCAAAATAACCCAAAATTACCCAAAATAACTCAAAATCACCCCAAAAAGAACCCAAAATTACCCCCAGATCACACAAAAATTCCCCAAAACGGCCAAAATTACCCCAAAATTACCCAAAATCCCCCAAAACCAGCCCCAAATCACCCAAAAACAGCCAAAAATCACCCAAAAATGACCCCAAAATGACCCAAAAATTTCCCAAAAATGGCCCGAAATTACCCAAAACAGGCGAAAATCACCCAAAATCACCCAGAGACGGCCCCAAATGACCCAAAATCACCTAAAATTACCCCCAAAAATACCCAAAATTCACCAAAAAAATCACCCCAAAATATCCCCCCAAAATGGCCCCAAATCACCCCAAAATTATCCCAAAATCACCCAAAAATCACCCAAAAATCCCCCCAAAATGACCCAAAAATCCCCCAAAAATCCCCCCAAAATCCCCCAAAAATCCCCCAAAAATCCCCCAAAAATGCCCCAAAATGACCCAAAATCCCCCAAAAATCCCCCAAAAATGACCCCAAACCGGCCAAAATTTACCCCAAAATCGGCTCCAATTTATGCCAAAATTACCCAAAATTTCCTCAAATTTATCCCAAATTTCCCCAAAATTACCCAAAGTTGCCCCAAAATCCCCCCAAATATCCCAAAGCCACACCTGGGACACGTGAGAGCCCCAAAACCACCCCAAAAATACCAAAAAAAAAAAAACCCAAAATTCACCAAAATTCATTAAAAATACACCAAAAAAATGACCCAAAAAATATCCAAAAAATGACCCAAAAATTTCCCAAAAAATGACCCAAAAATGACCCAAAATGACCCAAAAATCTCCCAAAAATACCCCAAATACCCAAAGCACACCTGGGACAGGTGAGAGCCTGGAACCAACCCCAAACACACACCTGGGACACCTGGGGACACCTGGGGACACCTGGGGACACCTGGGGACACCTGGACACACCTGGGGACACACCTGGGGACA
This sequence comes from Sturnus vulgaris, assembly GCF_052056855.1. Lineage (NCBI taxonomy): Eukaryota > Metazoa > Chordata > Aves > Passeriformes > Sturnidae > Sturnus > Sturnus vulgaris. Next base: position 18,346 of record NW_028276007.1, read on the forward strand.
CCTGGGGACACCTGGGGACACCTGGGACACACCTGGGGACACCTGGGGACACCTGGGGACACTGGGGACACACCTGGGACACACCTGGGGACACCTGGGGACACCTGGGGACACCTGGGACACCTGGGACACACCTGGGGACACCTGGGGACACCTGGGGACACCTGGGGACACCTGGGACACACCTGGGGACACCTGGGGACACCTGGGGACACCTGGGGACACACCTGGGACACACCTGGGGACACCTGGGGACACCTGGGGACACCTGGGACACCTGGGACACACCTGGGGACACCTGGGGACACCTGGGACACACCTGGGGACACACCTGGGGACACCTGGGGACACCTGGGGACACACCTGGGACACCTGGGACACACCTGGGACACACCTGGACACACCTGGGGACACCTGGGGACACCTGGGGACACACCTGGGGACACCTGGGGACACCTGGACACAGCTGGGGACACCTGGGGACACCTGGGGACACCTGGACACACCTGGGGACACCTGGGGACACACCTGGGGGACACCTGGGGACACCTGGGGACACCTGGGACACCTGGGGACACCTGGACACACCTGGGACACCTGGGGACACCTGGGGACACCTGGGGACACCTGGACACACCTGGGGACACCTGGGGACACCTGGGGACACACCTGGGGACACCTGGGGGGACACCTGGGACACACCTGGGACACACCTGGGGACACCTGGGACACACCTGGGGACACCTGGGGACACCTGGGACACACCTGGGGACACCTGGGGACACCTGGGGACACCTGGGGACACCTGGGGACACCTGGGGACACCTGGGACACACCTGGGACACACCTGGGACACCTGGGACACACCTGGGACACCTGGGGACACCTGGGCACACCTGGGGACACCTGGGGGACACCTGGGGACACCTGGACACACCTGGGGACACACCTGGGACACACTTGGGGACACCTGGGGACACCTGGGGACACCTGGGACACACCTGGGGACACCTGGGGACACACCTGGGGGACACCTGGGGACACCTGGGGACACCTGGGATACACCTCGGACACACCTGGGACACCTGGGCACACCTGGGACACACCTGGGACACCTGGGGACACCTGGGGACACCTGGGACACCTGGGGACACCTGGACACACCTGGGACACACCTGGGGACACCTGGGGACACCTGGGGACACCTGGACACACCTGGGGACACCTGGGGACACCTGGGGACACACCTGGGGACACCTGGGGGGACACCTGGGACACACCTGGACACACCTGGGACACACCTGGGGACACCTGGGGACACCTGGGACACACCTGGGGACACCTGGGGACACCTGGACACACCTGGGGACACCTGGGGACACCTGGGGACACCTGGGACACACCTGGGACACACCTGGGACACCTGGGACACACCTGGGACACCTGGGGACACCTGGCACACCTGGGGACACCTGGGGGACACCTGGGGACACCTGGACACACCTGGGGACACACCTGGGACACACTTGGGGACACCTGGGGACACCTGGGGACACCTGGGACACACCTGGGGACACCTGGGGACACACCTGGGGGACACCTGGGGACACCTGGGGACACCTGGGGACACCTGGGACACCTGGGGACACCTGGGGACACCTGGGACACACCTGGGGACACCTGGGGACACCTGGGGACACCTGGGACACCTGGGACACCTGGACACACCTGGGACACCTGGGGACACCTGGGGACACCTGGGGACACCTGGACACACCTGGGGACACCTGGGGACACCTGGGGACACACCTGGGGACACCTGGGGGGACACCTGGGACACACCTGGACACACCTGGGACACACCTGGGGACACCTGGGGACACCTGGGACACACCTGGGGACACCTGGGGACACCTGGACACACCTGGGGACACCTGGGGACACCTGGGGACACCTGGGACACACCTGGGACACACCTGGGACACCTGGGACACACCTGGGACACCTGGGGACACCTGGGCACACCTGGGGACACCTGGGGGACACCTGGGGACACCTGGACACACCTGGGGACACACCTGGGACACACTTGGGGACACCTGGGGACACCTGGGGACACCTGGGCACACCTGGGGACACCTGGGGACACCTGGGGACACCTGGGACACACCTGGGGACACCTGGGGACACCTGGGGACACACCTGGGACACACTTGGGGACACCTGGGGACACCTGGGGACACCTGGGCACACCTGGGGACACCTGGGGACACCTGGGGACACCTGGGGACACCTGGGGACACCTGTGCACACCTGTCCCCTCCCCCACTCACCGTACTGGAATCTCTGTTCCTGTTCCGCGCTCAGCGGCTCTGCGGGGGGGGGGGGGAGGGGCGGGGTTGTGACGTCACCGCCGGCGCCGTGACGTCATAGCCCCGCCCCGCCCCATGACGTCATCGCTCACCCGCTCCTCTGGGCGCCATGGCCGCCACACCTGGACAGGTGAGAGCTGAGCACAGAGACGGCGATTAACGGGAATTATTAATTGGAATAATTAATAGGAATCCTTAATTGGAATCATTAATAGCAATAATTAATAGAAATTATTAATAGGAATAATTAATAGGAATTATTAATATGAATAATGGACGGGGATCATTAATAGCAATAATTAACGGGAATGATTAACGGGAATGATTAACAGGAATAATTAATAGGAATCATTAACATAAATTATTAATAGGAATTATTAATGGGAATTATTAATATGAATAATGGACGGGAATCATTAACGGGAATGATTAACGGGAATAATTAACAGAAATTATTAATAGGAATAAATAACGGAAATTATTAATAGGACTAATTACAGGAAATGATTAATAGGAATAATTAATAGGAATAATTAATAGGAATAATGAACGGGGATCATTAATAGCAATAATTAACGGGATTAATGAACGGGATTAATGAACGGGAATAATGAATGGGAATAATTAATAGGAATAATTAACAGAGATTATTAATAGGAATAATGAATGGGAATAATTAATAGAAATTATTAATAGGAATGATGAATGGGAATAATTAATCGGAATAATCAACGGGAATAATTAATAGACATTATTAATAGGAATAATGAATGGGAATAATTAATCGGAATAATCAACGGGAATCATTAATTGGAATAATTAATAGAAATAATTAACGGAAATAATTAACAGGAATAATTAGCAGGAATGATTAATAGGAGTAAATAACCGAAATAATTAATAGGAATAATGAACGGGAATAATGAACGGGATTAATTAACGGGAATAATTAATAGGAATAATTAACAGAATAATGAACGGGAATGATTAACCGAAATTAACGGAAATAATTAACAGAAATAATTAACAGAAATAATTAACAGAAATTAATGGAAATTAATAGAAATTAACCCAAATTAACAGAAATTAACCCAAATTACCGAAATTCACCCAAATTTATTCCAAATTTATTCCAAATTCTCCCCAAATTTCCCAATTTTTTCCCATTTTGCCCCAAATTTTCCCCAATTTTTCCCAAATTTTTCCAATTTTTCCTCATTTTTTGGGCCAAATTTTCCCATTTTTTTGTCCCCAAATTTTCCCCTTTTTTTTTTCCTCATTTTCCCTCCTTTTTTTTGGCCAAATTTTCCCAATTTTTCCCTCATTTTTTTCCCAATTTTTCAATTTTTTTCCCATTTTTCCTTTTTTTTTAATCCAAATTTTTCCCAATTTTTTCCCAATTTTTCCCAATTTTTTCCCAATTTTTTTCCCATTTTCCCCCATTTTTCCCCATTTTTTTCCCATTTTCCCCTCATTTTACCCCAATTTTCCCTCTGGGTTTTCCCCATTTTTTTTCCCATTTTTTTCCCCCATTTCCCCCCAATTTTTTTTCTCAATTTTTCCCAATTTTTTCAATTTTCTCCCATTTTTTCCCCATTTTTCTCCCAAATTTCCATTTTTCCCAATTTTACCCCATTCCCCCCAAATTTTTCCCAATTTTTTCCCAATTTTTTCCCAATTTTTTTCCATTTCCCCCAAATTTTCCCCAAATTTTCCCCAATTTTTCCCCATTTTTTCCCATTTTCCCTCTTTTTTTTTTGCCAAATTTTCCCATTTTCCCCCAATTTTTTCCAATTTTTCCCATTTTTTTCCAATTTCTCTCCAATTTATTCACATTTTCTCCCATTTTTTACCCAATTTTCCCAAATTTTTCCCCATTTTCCCCCAATTTTTTCCATTTTTCCCCATTTTCCCTTTTTTCTCCAAATTTTTCCTTTTTTCCCCCCATTTTTTCCCAATTTTCCCCTCATTTTTTGCCAAATTTTCCCCCCAATTTTTCCCCATTTCCTCCCAATTTTTTTTCTCAATTTCCCATTTTCCCATTTTTTCTCAATTTTTCCCCATTTTCCCCCAAATTTTCCCCATTTTCCCCCAATTTTTCTTTATTTTTTTCCCCCAATTTCAACCCAAATTTCCCGCGTTTTTTTCCCAATTTCCCCCAAATTTTTCCCATTTTTTCCCAATTTCCCCCCAATTTTTCTCTGATTTTTTCCCGTTTTTCCCCAATTTTTCCCCAATTTTTCCCCATTTTTTCCCCATTTTCCCGATTTTTTTCCCCATTTTTCCCCCCCAATTTTTCCCATTTTTTCCCCGATTTTCCCCCAAATTTCCCCAAATTTCTCCCATTTTCCTCATTTTTCCTTTTTTTGCATTTTCCCATTTTTTCCCAATTTCCCCCCAATTTTTTCTCTGAATTTTTCCCCAATTTTTCCCAATTTTCCCCCCATTTTTTTCCCATTTTCCCAAATTTTTTCCCCAATTTTTCCCCCGAAATTTCCTCCAATTTTTTCCCTTTTCCCCCAAATTTTCCCATTTTTTCTCGATTTTTCCCCAAACTTTCCCCATTTTCTTCCCATTTTTCATTTTTCCCGTTTTTTCTGAATTTTCCCCCAAATTTCCCCATTTTCCTCATTTTTTCATTTTTTGCATTTTCCCATTTTTTCCCAATTTTCCCCCATTTTTTTATCTGAATTTTTCCCATTTTTCCCCATTTTTTTCCCATTTTTTCCCATTTTTCCCTTTTTTTCCCCAATTTCCTCCATTTTTCCCAATTTTCCCAATTTTTCCTCACATTTGGGGAAAATCGGGGGGGAAATTTTGGGGAAAATTTGGGAAATTTTGGGAGAAAATGAGAAAAAAAAGAAGAAATTTTGGGAAAAATTCGGCGAAAATTTTGGGAAATTTCGAGAAAAATCGGGAAAAACGAGAAAAATTTCAGGAATTTTGGGAAAAATTGAGAAATTTGGGGGAAATTGAGAAATTTGGGAAAAACTGGGGAAAATTTAAAGGAATTTTGGGAATTTTGGGCCAAAAATGGGAAAATCCAGGGAGGAAAAAAATGGGGGAAAATTTGGGAAAAATCCAAGAAAAAAAAAAGGGAAAATTGGGGAAAAAATGGGGAAAAAAAATGGGGGGAAATGGGGAAAATTGGGAAAAATAAAAAAGGGAAAATTGGGGAAAAATTGGGAAAAATAGAAAGGAAAAATGAGGAAAAATTGGGAAAAATGCAAGGAAAAAAAAAGGGAAAATTGGGGGAAAATTTGGGGAAAATTCAATAAAAAATTAGGAAAAAATGGGAAAAATAGAGGGAAAAAAAATGGGAAAATTAAAAGGGAAAATTGGGGGAAAATTGGGAAAAATCCAGGAAAAAAAAATTGGGAATTTTTGGGGAAATTTAGGAAAAAATGGGAAAAAATGGGAAAGAAACTGAGGAGAAAATTGGGAAAAATCCGAGAAAAAATTGGGGAAAAATTGGGAAAAATTGGGAAAAATCCAAGGGAAAAAAAAAAAAAAAAGGGAAAATTGGGGGAAAATTGAAAAAAATTTGGGGAAAATTGAGAAAAAAATTAAAAATAAAATAAAAAAGGGAAAAATTAAAAAAAAATTGAAAAAAAAAATAAAAAAGGGAAAATTGGGAAAAATCCCAGAAAAAAAATGGGGAAAATTCAGACCCAGACTGGGCAGGACTGGGATAAACTGGGATGGACTGGGATGGAACTGGGATTGAACTGGGATGGACTGGGATAAACTGGGATAAACTGGGATGGGACTGGGATGGAACTGGGATAAACTGGGATGGACTGGGATTGAACTGGGATGGACTGGGAGGGACTGGGAGGGACTGGGAGGGGAACTGGGATTACTGGGAGTTACTGGGAGTTACTGGGAGAACTCCGTCGGGGTTACTGGGAGATACTGGGAGGGCACTGGGTTTTACTGGGAGTTACTGGGAGCCATGGGCGGTTACTGGGAGTTACTGGGAGAGACTGGGAGTTACTGGTGGAGCCCCTGGGGGGTTACTGGGAGCACTGGGAGGATAAACTGGGAGTTACTGGGAGTTACTGGGAGCCATTGGGGGTTACTGGGAGTTACTGGTGGAGGCGCTGAGGGGGGTCCTGGGGTTACTGGGGGACAAACTGGGGCTTACTGGGAGCTACTGGGAGGAAGCTGGGGGTTACTGGAGTTACTGGGAGAACTCTGTGGGAGTTACTGGGAGCTACTGGGAAGACTCTGGGTTTTACTGGGCGTTACTGGGAGGGCACTGGGGGGTTACTGGGAGTTACTGGGAGTTACTGGGAGGACTCTGTGGGGGTTACTGGGAGTTACTGGGAGCCATGGGGGGTTACTGGGAGTTACTGGGAGGATAAACTGGAAGCTCACTGGGATTAGTGGGACTTACTGGGAGTTACTGGGAAGACTCTGGGGGTTACTGGGAGTTACTGGGAGTTACTGGGAGTTACTGGGGGAGCCCCTGGGGAGTTACTGGGGTTACTGGGAGGAGAAACTGGGAGTTACTGGGAGATACTGGGAGGACTCTGTGGGGGTTACTGGGAGCACTGGGGGGGCACTGGAGTTACTGGGAGATACTGGGGGAGCCCCCTGGGGGTTACTGGGAGCACTGGGAGTAACTGGGAGAACTCTGTGGGGGTTACTGGGAGTTACTGGGGGAGTCCCTGGGGGTTACTGGGGGACAAACTGGGAGCACTGGAAGTTACTGGGAGTTACTGGGAGGACAAAATGGGAGTTACTGGGAGCTACTGGGAGTTACTGGTGGAGCCGCTGAGGGGGGTCCTGGGGTTACTGGGAGACAAACTGGGGCTTACTGGGAGCTACTGGGAGGGTCACTGGGAGTTACTGGGAGCTACTGGGAGTTACTGGTGGAGCCCTGGGGGTTACTGGGAGCCATGAGGGGTTACTGGGAGTTACTGGGGGACAAACTGGGACTTACTGGGAGTTACTGGGAGTTACTGGGAGCATTGTGAGGGTCACGGGGAGTGACTGGGGGTTACTGGGAGTTACTGGTGGAGCCCTGGGGGTTACTGGTGTTACTGGGAGGACAAACTGGGAGTTACTGGGAGGACTCTGTGGGGGTTACTGGGAGCACTGGGGGGAGCACTGGACAAACTGGGAGTTACTGGGAGTTACTGGGAACCTCACTGGTATTAGTGGGAGTTACTGGGGGAGCCCCTGGGGGTTACTGGGAGCACTGGGAGTTACTGGGAGGACAAACTGGGAGTTACTGGGAGTTACTGGTGGAGCGGCTGTTAGGTATTGTAGTTGGTTCTCTATCTTAGGTTACTGCTATTTCTTTATCTCTTGAGTTAATCTTAACAAGGGGGGTTCTGGGGTTACTGGGGGACAAACTGGGGCTTACTGGGAGTTACTGGGAGAACTCTGGGGGTTACTGGGAGTTACTGGGAGTTACTGGGAGTCACTGGTGGAGCCGCTGAGGGGGGTTCTGGGGTTACTGGGGGACAAACTGGGGCTTACTGGGAGCTACTGGGAGGGCACTTGAGTTACTGGGAGTTACTGGGAGGACTCTGTGGGGGTTACTGGGAGCTACTGGGAGTTACTGGTGGAGCCCTGGGGGTTACTGGGAGCACTGGGAGGATAAACTGGGAGCTACTGGGAGTTACTGGGAGCACTGGGGGGAGCACTGGAGTTACTGGGAGAACTCTGTGGGGGTTACTGGGGGTTACTGGGAGAACAAACTGGGGGTTACTGGGAAGACTCTGGGAGTTACTGGGGGAGCCCCTGGGGGTTACTGGGAGTTACTGGGAGCCGTAGGGGGGCACTGGAGTTACTGGGAGGACAAACTGGGAGTTACTGGGAACCTCACTGGTATTAGTGGGAGTTACTGGTGGAGCCCTGGGGGTTACTGGGCTTACTGGGAGGACAAACTGGGAGTTACTGGGAGCTACTGGGAGTTACTGGGAGGACTCTGTGGGCGTTACTGGGAGTTACTGGTGGAGCCCCTGGGGGTTACTGGGAGTTACTGGGAACCTCACTGGGATTAGTGGGAGTTACTGGGGGACAAACTGGGCATTACTGGGAGTCACTGGGAGAACTCCGGGGGTTACTGGGAGTTACTGGTGGAGTCCTGGGGGATACTGGGAGCCATGGGGGGTTACTGGGAGTTACTGGGAGCTACTGGGAGTTACTGGGAGGACAAACTGGGAGTTACTGGGAGCACTGGGAGTTACTGGTGGAGCCGCTGAGGGGGGGTCCGGGGATTACTGGGGGACAAACTGGGGCTTACTGGGAGTTACTGGGAGCATTGGGAGGGTCACTGGGAGTTACTGGGAGTTACTGGGAGCGCCCCCCCCCCCCCCAAGGTCACCCCGAGGACGGGGGGAGGGACCCGGCCCCGCCCCCCCCTCCCTCCCAGTCCCTCCCAGTTCATCCCAGTCCGTCCCAGTCCCCCCCAGTCCCCCCCAGTCCGTCCCAGTCCGTCCCAGTTTGTCCCAGTACCTGACTGGGAGCTCCGGGTCCCCCCAGGCCGGGCTCGCTCCAGGCCGGGGTTATTTTTAACCCGGTGACGTCATCGGGGGTGGCTCCAGGCCACGCCCCCTCCCAGTTACACCAGTAACGAACTGGGAATGGCCTCACACCCCTCCCAGTTACACCAGTAACGAACTGGGAATGGCCCCACGCCCCTCCCAGTTACACCAGTAACGAACTGGGAATGGCCCCACACCCCTCCCAGTTACACCAGTAACGAACTGGGAATGGCCCCACACCCCTCCCAGTTACACCAGTAACGAACTGGGAATGGCCCCACACCCCTCCCAGTTACACCAGTAACGAACTGGGAATGGCCCCACACCCCTCCCAGTTACACCAGTAACGGACCAGTAACGAACTGGGAATGGCCTCACACCCCTCCCAGTTACACCAGTAACGAACTGGGAATGGCCCCACGCCCCTCCCAGTTACACCAGTAACGAACTGGGAATGGTCCCACGCCCCTCCCAGTTACACCAGTAACGAACTGGGAATGGCCCCACGCCCCTCCCAGTGCTCCCAGTAACGAACTGGGAATGGCCCCAGGCCCCTCCCAGTCACACCAGTAACGAACTGGGAACCTCATGGACCTCCCCCAGTCCGTCCCAGTGCTCCCAGTAACCCCCAGTCCCTCCCAGTTGCCTCCCAGTTCCGTCTCCCAGTCCCTCCCAGTGCTCCCAGTAACAGGGTCCCCTCTGTCCCAGTCCATCCCAGTCCCTCCCAGTCTGTCCCAGTTCCTCCCAGTCCCTCCCAGTCCCCTCCCAGTACAAAGCCCCTCTGTCCCAGTCCCTCCCAGTCCCTCCCAGTCCCTCCCAGTCCCTCCCAGTTCCCTCCCAGTGCTCCCAGTACAAAGCCCCTCTGTCCCAGTCCCCTCCCAGTCCCCTCCCAGTCCCTCCCAGTCCCTCCCAGTCCGTCCCAGTACAAAGCCTCTTTGTCCCAGTCTCTCCCAGTCCATCCCAGTCCCTCCCAGTCCCCTCCCAGTCCATCCCAGTCCCTCCCAGTCCCCTCCCTGTCCCTCCCAGTCCCCTCCCAGTACAAAGCCCCTCTGTCCCAGGCCCTCCCAGTCCCTCCCAGTCCGTCCCAGTACAAAGCCTCTTTGTCCCAGTCCCTCCCAGTCCATCCCAGTCCCTCCCAGTCTGTCCCAGTACAAAGCCCCTCTGTCCCAGTCCCCTCCCAGTCCCTCCCAGTCCCTCCCAGTACAAAGCCCCTCTGTCCCAGTCCCCTCCCAGTCCCTCCCAGTCCGTCCCAGTCCCTCCCAGTCTGTCCCAGTACAAAGCCCCTCTGTCCCAGTCCCCTCCCAGTCCCTCCCAGTCCCTCCCAGTCCCTCCCAGTCCGTCCCAGTACAAAGCCCCTCTGTCCCAGTCCCCTCCCAGTCCCCTCCCAGTCCCCTCCCAGTCCCTCCCAGTTCCCTCCCAGTCCCTCCCAGTCCCTCCCAGTCTGTCCCAGTACAAAGCCGCTCTGTCCCAGTCTGGCCCAGTGCCCGCTCCCAACAAGCGGCCCCTTTGTACTGGGAGGGGGCGTGGCTTCCCCGTACACCCCCGCCATTACCATATATGGTCAAACCACGCCCCTTTCATGGGCGTGGCCTCCCCAAGCCCCGCCCACCCCGCCCGGCGCCGCGCGCGCCGCTGCCGAACCCCGCGGGGGGGGCTGGGGGGGAAACCCCGAAATTGGGGAAAATTTGGGGGAATTTTGGGAATTTTTGGGAATTTTGGGGTCGCAGGAGAGAGCGGAGGGGGAAGAGGAATTTTGGGAATTTTTTGGGGATTTTTTGGGGATTTTTTAGGGGCGATTTTGGGGCGATCCGAGCGATTTTAGGGCGGATTTCGTTGGAATTTTGGGGATTTTGGGGGCGTTTTTTGGGAATTTTGGGAATTTTTGGGAATTTTGGGGTCCAAGGAGGGCGGAGGGGGGAGAGGAATTTTGGGGAATTTTTTGGGGATTTTTTTTTTTTATTTTTGGGGGATTTTATTTGGATTTTTAAGGGATTTATTTTTATTTTTTGGGGATTTTTTGGGATTTTTTTTTATTCTTATTTTTTTATTTTTGGGGGATTTTTTGGGGTTTTTTTGGGGATATTTTGGGGTTTTTTTAGGGTTTTTAAAGGATTTTATAGGGTTTTTTTTAGGGTTTTTTTTGGGAGTTTATTTTTATTTTTCTGGTTTTTTTTAGGGGTTTTTGGTTTTTTTTTAACGATTTTATTTTTTAATTTTAGGGGATTTTTTAGGGCTTTTAAAAGATTTTTTAGGGGTTTTTAAACAGGTTTTTTGGGGGTTTTAAAGAATTTTTTTACCTTTTTTTAGGTTTTTTTTAGGATTTTATTTTAATTTTTGTGGGGATTTTTTCGGGCATTTTTAGGGTTTTTTAGGGATTTTTTTGGGGATTTTTTGGCTTTTTTAAGTTTTTTTTTTTAATTTTTTTTATAGGATTTTTTAGGGTTTTGGGGGATTTTTTTAGGTTTTTATTTTTGATTTTTGGGGGATTTTTTTGGGGCTTTTTTAGGGATTTTTGAGGATTTTTTTGAGGTTTTTTAAGGATTTTTAATAGGTTTTTAAAGGGATTTTTGGGGGTTTTTTTTGGTTTTTATTTTTTATTTTTGGGGGATTTTTTGGGGCATTTTTAGGGATTTTTTTAGGGATTTTTGAGGATTTTTTTAGATTTTTTAAAGGATTTTTTATAGGATTTTTTAGGGTTTTGGGGGGATTTTTTTAGGATTTTATTTTTGATTTTTGGGGGAATTTTTAGGGCATTTTTAGGATTTTTTGCAGATTTTTTTAGGGTTTTTTGGGGTTTTTTTGGTTTTGATTTTTTGATTTTTTGGGGTTTTTTTGGGATTTTTATTATTTGGTTTAGGGTTTTTTTAGGGATTTTTAAGAGCTTTTAAAGATTTTTTTAAAGGTTTTTTGGGGAGATTTTTGGGTTTTTTTCGTGATTTTTTTGCGGATTCTTTTTTTATTTTGGGGGGAATTTATTCTTGATTTTTTGGGGGTTTTTTGGGTTTTTTGGGGGAATTTTTTGGGAATTTTTGAGAATTTTAGGGAATTTTGGGGGGAATTTTTTGGGAATTTTTGGGGAATTTTTGGGGAATTTTTGGGGATTTTTTTGGGAATTTTTTTGGGAATTTTTTTTTATTTTTGGGGAATTTTTTCGCAATTTTTTGGGAATTTTTTGGGAATTTTTGGGGATTTTTTTGGGAATTTCTTTGGAATTTTTTTGGATTTTTTGGGAGAATTTTTTGGAAATTTTTTGGAATTTTTTTGGAATTTCTTTGGAATTTCTTTGGAATTTCGGAGATTTTTTTTCTGAGCTTTTGGGGAGGAAAATTTTGTAAATTTTTTGGTTTTTTAGGAAGGATTTTTTTTGATTTTGAAAAAAAAAATTGGGGATTTTTTTGGGGATTTTTTGTTTTTTTCTTGGGGATTTCTTGGGAATTTTTTGGGAATTTTTGGGGGGAAATTTTTGGGAATTTCTTGGGATTTTTGGGATAATTTTTAGGATTTTTTAGGGGGATTTTTGGGGAAATTTTTGGGGATTTCTTGGGAATTTTGGGGAAAATTTTGGGGAAATTTTTGGGGATTTCTTGGGAATTTTTGGGGGAATTTTTTGGGGAGAATTTTGCGAATTTTTCTTTCATTCTTTCCCCATTTTGGGGTGATTTTTTTTTTTGGGGGGGGGAGAATTATTTTTTGGGGGAATTCTTGGGAGTTCATTCGAATTATTTTTAAAAATTTTTTTAAAATTTCAATTAAAATTGAAATTAAAAATTTAATTTTACTTTTAATTTTATTTTAATTTTATTTTTAATTTTACTTTTAATTTTAATTCTAATTTTACTTTTAAGTGTAATTTTAATTTTTTAAAATTTAAATTTAAATTTAAATTTAGTTTTTCTTTTAATTTTATTTTTCCTTTTAATTTTAATTCTAATTTTAATTCTAATTTTAATTTCAATTTTAATTTCAATTTCAATTTTTTAAATTGTAATATCAATTTTAATTTTAATTCTAATTGTAATTTTAATTCTAATTTTAATTTCGATTTTAATTTCAATTTCAATTTCAATTTTTAAAATTGTAATTTCAATTTTAATTTTAATTTTAACTTTAATTTTAATTCTAATTGTAATTTTAATTCTAATTTCAATTTCAATTTCAATTTTTTAAATTGTAATCTCAATTGTAATTTCAATTTTAATTTTAATTTCAATTTCAATTTCAACTTTAATTCTAATTTCAATTTCAATTTTAATTCCAATTCTAATA
>NW_028276008.1:0-30598 GCF_052056855.1 Sturnus vulgaris
TCGGTGGTTTTGGGGTTCCCCAGGTGTGTTTTGGGGTGCTCAGGTGAGTTCTCCCCCGCAGACACCTGGATTTTGACCTGGACAAGACTCTGTTCTTCTTCATCGCCGGCCGTTACGAATTCTCCAACAAAGGCGCCGACATTTTCCTGGAGGCGCTGGCCAGGCTCAACTACCTGCTGAGGGTGACACACCTGGGACACCTGGGGACAGCTGGGGACACCTTGGGGACAATGGGGACACACCTGGGACACACCTGGGGACAGCTGGGGACAGCTGGGGACAATGGGGACACCTGGGACACCTGGGACAGCTGGGGACAGATGGGACACCTGGGGACAGATGGGACACACCTGGGACACCTGGGACACAGCTGGGACACAGCTGGGACACCTGGGGACAGCTGGGACACCTGGGACACACCTGGGACACCTGGGGACAATGGGGATACACCTGGGCACACCTGGGCACACCTGGGACACACCTGGGACACCTGGGGACAGCTGGGGACAATGGGGACACACCTGGGGACACACCTGGGACACACCTGGGGACACACCTGGGACACCTGGGGACACACCTGGGACACCTGGGGACACCTGGGGACACACCTGGGACACACCTGGGACACACCTGGGGACAATGGGGACACACCTGGGGACAATGGGGACACACCTGGGGACACACCTGGGCACACCTGGGACACACATGGGGACACACCTGGGGACACTGGGGACATTTGGGAACATTTGGGGTCGGGGACTCCGCAGAGAATTTTGGGGACATTTGGGGACTTTAGGGGGACCCCCAGGTGACATTTGTGACCCCCCAGGTGACATTTGTGACCCCCCAGGTGACATTTGTGGCCCCCAGGTGACATTTGGCCCCCCCAGGTGACATTTGGCCCCCCAGGTGACATTTTGTGCCCCCCAGGTGACATTTGGGCCCCCCAGGTGACATTTGAGACCCCCCAGGTGACATTTGAGGCCCCCCCAGGTGACATTTGTGCCCCCCAGGTGACATTTGTGCCCGCAGGTGACATTTGTGCCCCCAGGTGACATTTGTGCCCCCCAGGTGACATTTTGGCCCCCCAGGTGACATTTGTGACCCCCCCAGGTGACATTTGTGACCCCCCAGGTGACATTTGGCCCCCCCAGGTGACATTTGTGCCCCCAGGTGACATTTGTGCCCCCCAGGTGACATTTTGGCCCCCCCAGGTGACATTTGTGCCCCGCAGGTGAATGGCAGCGAGGTGACAGTGGTGGCGTTTTTCATCATGCCAGCCAGGACCAACAACTTCAACGTGGAGTCGCTCAAGGGCCAGGCCGTGCGCAAGCAGCTCTGGTGGGACCCCAAAATAGCCCAAAAGAGCCCCAAATAACCCAAAAATATCCCCAAAAATAACCCAAAAATCCCCAAAAATATCCCCAAAATATCCTAAAAATATCCCCAAAATATCCCCAAAAATAACCCCAAAATAGCCCAAAAATATCCCCAAAAATATCCCCAAAATATCCCCAAAATATCCCAGAAATATCCCCAAAATAACCCCAAAATAACCCCCAAAAATATCCCCAAAATAACCCCAAAATAGCCCAAAAATAACCCCAAAAATATCCCCAAAAATGCCCAAAATATCCCCAAAAATAACCCAAAATATCCCCAAAAATATCCCCAAAAATAACCCAAAAATATGCCAAAAATATCCCAAAAAATATCCCAAAAATATCCCAAAATAGCCCAAAAATATCCCCAAAAATGCCCCAAAATAGCCCAAAAATAACCCAAAATATCCCCAAAACATCCTAAAAATATCCCCAAAATATCCCCAAAAATACCCCAAAATTACCCCAAAATAGCCCAGAAATATCCCCAAAATAACCCCAAAATAATCCAAAAATAACCAAAATAACCCCAAAATAACCCCAAAAATATCCCCAAAAATGCCCCAAAATAGCCCAAAAATAACCCAAAATATCCCCAAAATAACCCCAAAAATAACCCAAAATATCCCAAAAATATCCCAAAAATATCCCCAAAATAACCCCAAAAATATCCCAAAAATAACCCAAAATATCCCCAAAATAACCCAAAAATACCCCCAAAATGCCCCCAAAATAACCCAAAATATCCCAAAATAACCCCAAAAATACCCCCAAAATACCCCCAAAATAACCCAAAATATCCCCAAAAATATCCCCAAAATATCCCAAAAATGTCCCCAAAAATAACCCAAAATAACCCCAAAAATCTCCCAAAAATATCCCAAAAAGCAAAAAAATCCGGCCCCAAATCCACCCCCAAAAACCCCAAAATCCACCCAAAAATACCCCAAAAATCCCCCAAAAATACCCAAAAATCCCCAAAAATTCACCCAAAAATCACTCAGGAATTCCCAAACCCCATAAACCCCCCCAAGGATCCCCTAAAACCCCCCAGGACCCCCCAAAAATCCCCAAAGACCCCAAAATCCACCCTGGGGACCCCCAAAAATCCCCCAAGGACCCCCCAAAAATCCCCCAAGGACCCCAAAATCCACCCTGGGGACCCCCCAAAACCCCCCAGCACCCCCCAAAATCCACCCTGGGGACCCCAAAAATCCACAGGGACCCCCAAAATCCCCCCAAAAAACCACCCAAGAGCTCCCAACCCTCCCAAAAAAACCCCCAGGGACCCTCCCCAAAACCCCATAAACCCCCCCAAGGATCCCCTAAAACCCCCCAGGACCCCCCAAAAATCCCCCAGGGACCCCAAAATCCACCCTGGGGACCCCAAAAATCCCCCCAAATTCTGACCCCCCCCCCACAGGGACACGGCCAACGCCGTGAAGGAGAAATTCGGGAAGAAGCTCTACGAGTCTCTGCTCGTGTAAGAACCCCCCAAAAAAAACCCCAAAAAAAATCCCAAAAAATTTTGGGGGACCCCTGTGGATTGGGGAGGGGTCTCCTGACCCTCCCCCTGCCCCCCAAAAAAATTCCAGGGGGAACCTCCCGGACATGAACAAGATGCTGGACAGGGAGGATTTCACCATGATGAAGAGGGCGATCTTCGCCACGCAGGTGCTTTTTTTGGGGGGTGGGACCCCTTTTTGGGGGGTTTGACCCTTTTTTGGGGGCTGGGACCCTTTTTGGGGGGTGGGACCCCCTTTTTGGGGGGCTGGGACCCTTTTTTTAGGGGCTGGGAGCCTTTTTTGGGGGGCTGGGACCCCACGTTTTGGCATCTGGGACCCCTTTTTTAGGGAGTGAGATCCTTTTTTGGGATCTGGGACCCCATTTTGGGGGGGTTTGACCCTTTTTTGGGGGGTGGGATCCCCTTTTTGGGGGGCTGGGACCCCTTTTTGGGGGGGTGGGATCCCCTTTTTGGGGGGGTTTGGACCCTTTTTTGGGGGGTGGGACCTCTTTTTAGGGGGGTGGGACCCTTTTTGGGGGGCTGGGGACCCCATTTGTGGGGATTTGATCCTTTTTTGGGGGCTAGGATCCCCTTTTTTTGGGGGGCTGGGACCCCACATTTTGGCATCTGGGACCCCCTTTTTGGGATCTGGGACCCCTTTTTTTAGGGGGTGAGATCCTTTTTGGGGGGTGGGACTCCCTTTTTTTGGGGTCTGGGACCCCATTTTGGGGGGTTTGACCCTTTTTTGGGGGGTGGGATCCCCTTTTTTGGGGGGGTTTGACCCTTTTTTGGAAACCTGAGACCCCTTTTTTGGGGGACTGGGACCCAGTTTTTGGGGGGGGAAGATTTAGGGGATTCCTGGTGCCCTTTTTGGGGGTGAAAATTTGGGAAATAGGGCGGGAATTTGAGTCTTTTGGGTGCCGATTTTTGGGGATAAAAAAGATTTTGGGGTTCCTGGGTGTCCCTTTTTTGGGGTGGGGGGGACAATTAAGGGGTCCCCCGTTTTTTGGGGAAGATTTTGGGGTATTTCTCCCTTTTTGGGGGTGAAAATTTGAGGACAAGAACTGGAATTTGATGCTCCTGGGTGCCGATTTTTGGGGGGGTAGTGAAGATTTGGGGGTTCCTTGGTGCCGATTTTTGGGGACAAAAAATTTTTGGGGGGTTCCTGGGTGTCCCTTTTTTGGGGGTGTGGGGACAATTAAGGGGTCCCCCATTTTTTTGGGGAAGATTTTGGGGTATTTTCTTCCCTTTTTGGGGTGAAAATTTGAGGAATAGGGTGGGAATTTGATGCTCCTGGGTGCCGACTTTTGGGGATAAAAAAGATTTTGGGGGTTCCTTGGTGCCGTTTTTTGGGGACAAAAAATTTTTGGGGGGTTCCTGGGTGTCCCTTTTTTGGGGTGTGGGGACAATTAAGGGGTCCCCCGTTTTTTGGGAAAGATTTTGGGGTATTTCTCCCTTTTTGGGGTGAAAATTTGGGAATAGGGTGGGAATTTGAGTCTTTTGGGTGCCGATTTTTGGGGATAAAAAAGATTTTGGGGGTTCCTGGTGTCCCTTTTTGGGGTGGGGGGACAATTATGGGGTCCTGGGTCCCCCCTTTGTATTTGGGAAGATTTTGGGGTTCCTGGTGCCTTTTTGGGGTGAAAATTTGAGGACAAGAACTGGAATTTGGTGCTCCTGGGTGCCGATTTTTGGGGGATAAAAAAGATTTAGGGGTTCCTGGGTGTCCCTTTTTTGGGGTGTGGGGACAATTAAGGGGTCCCCCATTTTTGGGGGAAGATTTTGGGGTATTTCTCCCTTTTGGGGGGTGAAAATTTGAGGACAAGAACTGGAATTTGATGCTCCTGGGTGCCGATTTTTGGGGATAAAAAAGGTTTGGGGGTTCCTGGGTGTCCCTTTTTTGGGGTGTGGGGACAATTAAGGGGTCCCCCGTTTTTTGGGAAAGATTTTGGGGTATTTCTCCCTTTTTGGGGTGAAAATTTGAGGAATAGGGTGGGAATTTGAATGCTCCTGGGTGCCGACTTTTGGGGATAAAAAAGATTTTGGGGGTTCCTTGGTGCCGTTTTTTCGGGGACAAAAAAATTTTGGGGGGTTCCTGGGTGTCCCTTTTTTGGGGTGGGGGTGGATTTGGGGGTCCTGACCCCCCCCAAATCCCGCTTGGCAGCGCCAGTCGTTCCCCCCCGTGTGCACACACAACATGCTGGACGACGCCACCGACCCCATCCTGACCACGATCCGCAGGATCGGCCTCTTCAACAGCAGCAACGACAGGGTTAAGGTGACATTGGGGACACCTGGGGACACCTGGGGACACCTGGGGACATTGAGGGACACGTGGGGACATTGGGGGACACGTGGGGACATCGGGGGACACGTGGGGACATCGGGGGATGTGGGGTTTGGGGGTTTGGGGGGGTTTTGGGCCTCTTCAACAGCAGCAACGACAGGGTCAAGGTGACATTGGGGACACCTGGGGACACCTGGGGACACCTGGGGACACCTGGGGGCATTGAGGGACACGTGGGGACATCGGGGGACACGTGGGGACATCGGGGGATGTGGGGTTTGGGGGGTTTGGGGGGTTTCATTGGGGTTTTGGGGGGGTTTTGGGCCTCTTCAACAGCAGCAACGACAGGGTCAAGGTGGCTCTGGGGACACCTGGGGACACCTGGGGACATTGAGGGACATTGGGGACATCGGGGGGATGTGGGGTTTGGGGGGTTTGGGGGGTTTTGGGGGGGTTTTGGGGGGTCTTCAGGGAGGGATTTGGGGTTCAGGAAGGGAATTTTGAGGCCGAGGGAATATTTTGGGTGAAGGGGGCGGGGGGAATTTGGATTTTGGGGTCCCGAGCAGGATTTTGGTGTTCTGGGGTGGGAATTTCGGGGTCCAGCTCAGGATTTTGGGGTCCAGAGCAGGATTTTGGGTTCTGGGCTGGGAATTTCGGGATCCAGTGCAGGATTTCGGGGTTCTGGGAGGGAATTTCGGGATCCAGTGCAGGATTTCGGGGTTCTGGGAGGGAATTTCGGGGTCCAGAGCAGAATTTTGTGGTTTTAGGGTGGGAATTTCAGCGTCCAGCTCAGGATTTTGGGGGTCCCGAGCAGGATTTTGGGTTCTGGGGATGGGAATTTCAGAGTTCTGGGCTGGGAATTTCGGGGTCCCGAGCAGGATTTTGGGTTCTGGGGCTGGGAATTTCAGGGTCCAGCACAGGATTTCGGGGTCCAGCACAGGATTTTGGGTTCTGGGATGGGAATTTCAGGGTCCAGCACAGGATTTCGGGGTCCAGCACAGGATTTTGGGTTCTGGGAGGGAATTTCGGGGTCCAGCACAGGATTTCGGGGTTCACACCCCCGTTTCCCCTGGCAGATCATCTTCCACCCCGAGTTCCTGTCCTCCACCAGCCCCCTCCTGCCCGTGGACTACGAGGAATTCGTCCGCGGTTGCCACCTGGGCGTCTTCCCCTCCTACTACGAGCCCTGGGGCTACACCCCGGGTAGGAGCCGCCCTTTTTTGGGGGGTCCCCGAGGTACCTGGGACCCCAAATTTTTTGGGGGTGACCCAAATTTGCCCTTCCCCCAGCCGAGTGCACGGTCATGGGCATCCCCAGCGTCTCCACCAACCTGTCGGGGTTCGGCTGCTTCATGGAGGAGCACATCGCTGACCCCTCGGCCTACGGTCAGTGCTGGGGGTCCCCAAAAACTGGGGGGGGGGTCACCGGACACCTGGGGGGGTCACCGGACACCTGGGGGGGGTCCTCAAACACCTGGGGGGGGGGTCCCCAATCCCTGGTTCTCGGTGTCCCTGACGATTCTTTGGGGTCTCTGGTTCCCTGAGGGGTTCCCCCTCCCTCATGTCCCCGTGTCCCCTGTCCCTGACTGAGTGACCACCGGGGTCACTGTGTCCCTGTCCCCGTGTCCCTGTCCCCGTGTCCCTGTCCCCATGTCCCTGTCGCTGTCCCTGTCCCCATGTCCCTGTCCCCATATCCCTGTCCCTGTCGCTGTCCCCATGTCGCTGTCATTGTCCCTGTCCCTGTCCCCATGTCGCCGTTGCTGTCCCCATGTCCCCATGTCGCCGTCGCTGTCCCCTCAGGTATCTACATCGTGGACCGGCGGTTCCATGCCCTGTATCCCCATGTCCCCATGTCCCCATGTCCCCATGTCGCTGTCCCCATGTCCCTGTCCATGTCCCCATGTCCCTGTCCCCATGTCCCCATGTCGCTGTCCCCATGTCCCTGTCCCCATGTCGCTGTCCCCATGTCCCTGTCCCCATGTCCCCATGTCCCTGTCCCTGTCCCTGTCCCCATGTCCCCATGTCGCCGTCGCTGTCCCCCTCAGGTATTTACATCGTGTCCCCATGTCGCTGTCCCTGTCATTGTCCCCTCAGGTATCTACATCGTGTCCCCATGTCGCCGTCCCTGTCATTGTCCCCTCAGGTATTTACATCGTGTCCCCATGTCGCTGTCATTGTCCCCTCAGGTATCTACATCGTGGACCGGCGGTTCCGAGCCCCGGAGGAGTCGTGTGCTCAGCTCACGGCGTTCCTGTACGGCTTCTGCCAGCAGAGCCGGCGCCAGCGCATCGTGCAGCGCAACCGCACCGAGCGCCTGTCCGACCTGCTCGACTGGAAATACCTGGGCAGGGTGAGGGGGGGTCCGGGGGGTCCCGGGGGGGTCACTCTGGGGGTCTCTGGGGGGTCTCTGGGGGTCTCGGGGGGGTTGGCAGCGCATCGTGCAGCGCAACCGCACCGAGCGCCTGTCCGACCTGCTCGACTGGAAATACCTGGGCAGGGTGAGGGGGTCCCGGGGAGTCCCGGGGGGGTCCGGGGGGTCACTCTGGGGGTCTCGGGGGGTCTCTGGGGGTCTCGGGGGGGTTGGCAGCGCATCGTGCAGCGCAACCGCACCGAGCGCCTGTCCGACCCTGCTCGACTGGAAATACCTGGGCAGGGTGAGGGGGGGTCCGGGGAGTCCCGGGGGGGGTCACTCTGGGGGTCCTGGGGGTCACTCTGGGGGTCCTGGGGGTAGCTCTGGGGGTCCTGGGGGTCGTACAAAATGTCCTGGAGAGGCTCCTTGGGGATTTGGGGGCATTTCAGAGGGGTTTGGAGTCACTCTTTGAGTCTTGAAGGAGTTCCTGGAGTTCCTAAAGAAGTTCCTTGGGGGGGGGTTGGAGGCTTTGGGGGCATCTCAGAGGGGTTTGGGGTCATTTTGAGGGTCCTGGGGGTCACTCTGGAGGTCTCTGGGGGTCCTGGGGGTCGTACAAGGTGTCCTGGAGACGCTTCTTGGGGATTTGGGGGCATCTCTTGGGGGTCTTGGAGGAGTTCCTGAAGGTTTGGAAGCGTCTCAGAGGGGTTTGGGGGCATCTCTGGGGGTCTCTGGAGGATCCAGGGGGTCTCTGGGGGTCCCCGGGGGTCTCTAGGGGGTCTCTGGAGGAATCCAGGGAGTCTCTGGGAATCTCTGGGGGTCTCTGGGAGGTCTCTGGAGGATCCAGGGGGTCTCTGGGGGTCCCTGGGGGTCTCTAGGGGATCTCTGGGGGATCCGGGGGGGTCTCTGGGGGGTCTCTGGGGAATTCCAGGGGGGTCTCTGGGGATCTCTGGGGGTCTCTGGAGGATCCAGTGGGGTCACTGGGGGGTTCCAGGGGGGTCCTTGGGGATCTCTGGGGAATCCAGGGGCGTCCCTGGGGGTCTCCGGGGGTCCCTGGAGGATCCAGGGGAGTCTCTGGAGGTCTCCGGGGGTCTCTGGAGGTTCCAGGGGGGTCTCCGAGGGTTCCAGGGGGGTCCCTGGAGGATCTCCGGGGGTCTCTGGGGGTCCTTGGGGATCTCTGGAGGTTCCAGGGGGGTCTCCGGGGGTCTCCGGGGGTCTCGTGACCCGGATCCCCCTCCCCCAGTATTACACCTTTGCCCGGCGCATGGCCCTGGCCAAAGCCTTCCCCGAGAGCTTCACCTACGAACCCCCCGAGGCCGCGGCTGTGAGTGACCCCAAAAACGACCCCAAAAAACTACCCCAAACCCCCAAAAAAATGACCCCAAAAAGCTACCCCAAAAATGACCCCGAAAATTACCCCCAAAATGACCCCAAAACCCAAAAAATGACCCCAAAAATGACCCCAAAAATTAACCCAAAACCCCAAAAATTACCCCAAAATGACCGCAAAAATGACCCCAAAAACGACCCCAAAAACCCCCAAAAATGACCCCAAAATGACCCCAAAAACGACCCCAAAAACCCCAAAAATGACCCCAAAACCCAAAAATGGCCCCAAAAACGACCCAAAAATGACCCCAAAAATTGCCCCAAAAATGACCCCAAAATCCCGTGGGGTTTTTTGGTTTTTTTGGGTTTTTTTTGTTTGTTTGTTTTGTTTTGTTTTTTTTTTAATTTTATTTCCCTTCCCCCCCGGGTTTCCGCTCCCCCCGCCCCGCCTCGCTCCCCCCCTCCCCGGCTCTGTCGCGACTCTCCCACCCCAAATTTTTTATTTTTTTCTTTCCTTTATTTTATTTTATTTGTTTTGTTTTATATCTTTTACTTTATTTATTTTTTAGTTTTTAATAATTTTTAATTTTTAATTCTTTTAACTTTTATTTTTTTAATTTTTCTTTTAGTTTTTAATTCTTTTAACTTGTATTTTTTAAATTATTTTTTTTTTTTATTATTTTTTTTTTTTTAATTTTTAATTTCTAGTTTTTTAATTTTTTCTTCCCCCCAGGGTTTCCGTTACCCCCGGCCCGCCTCTGTCCCCCCCTCCCCGGCTCTGTCGCGACTCTCCCACCCCAAATTTTTTATTTTTTTTTTTTTTCCTTTTTTATATTTTATTTTATTTTTTTTTATTTTATATCTTTTACTTTAGTTATTTTTTAGTTTTTAATAATTTCTAATTTTTAATTATTTTAATTTTTTTTATTTTTATTTTTTTAATTTTTTTTTTTAAATTTTTAATTTTTTTTCATTTTTAATTTTTTTTAATTTTTTTTTTTATTATTTTTTTTAATTTCTAATTTTTATTTTTAATTCCCCCCAGGGTTTCCGGTACCCCCCGGCCCACCTCTGTCCCGCCCTCCCCGGCTCTGTCGCGACTCTCCCACCCCAAATTTTTTATATTTTATTTTATTTTATTTCATTTCATTTCATTTCATTTCATTTTTTTTAATATATTTTATTTTAGTTAATTTTTAGTTTTTAACAATTTTTAATTTTTAATTATTTTAACTTTTATTTTTTTAATTTTTAATTTTTTTAGTTTTTATTTTTTTTCATTTTTAATTTTTTAAAATTTTTTTTTTTTTTAATTTTTTTTAATTTCTAATTTTTTATTTTTCTTCCCCCGTGCCAGGGTTTCCGGTACCCCCGGCCCGCCTCTGTCCCCCCCTCCCCGGCTCTGTCGCGACTCTCGAGCCCCCGACACAGCGACGACGACGAGGACGAGCGCTACGACGAGGAAGAGGAGGCGGCCAAAGACCGCGCCAACATCCGGCGCCCCCCGAGCCCCCCCGGGCTCCCCCCGACCCGCAACTGACCCCCGACCCCTCCCCAAAAAAAACCCCCCAAAAAAATCCCCAAAAAAAACCCCCCCAAAACAAAACAAAAAAAAGAATTGGGGGAGGGGGCTTCAGGCACATCCCCTCCCCCACCCAGCGCTTCCTCAGGCTCGGCCCCCGCAGGAAATTGGGGGGAGGGGGGGGTGGGGGATTTGGGGGGAGAGGGGGGGGGTCCCCCAAAAATTTTTCCTCCCCTCCCCCCCCCCCGCCTTATTTTCAGTGCCTCGCGAGAAAATTGGGGAGCCCCCGCCCCTCCCCCCCCACACACACACTCGCTGTTTGTTTTTTTTGGGGAGGGGGGTTTTGGGGGAGCAGCCCCTCCCCCCCCCCCATACTCACACTCCACCCCCCTCCCCCCCCCCCCAAAAAAAAAAAAAAAATAAAATAAAATAAAATTGGGGGCCGGGGGGAGGGGTCCCACATCCGTCCGACCCCCCCCCCCCCCCCCGGCGCAGCGGATCAATAAAGGCGCTTCACAGCCCCTCCCCCCCCCTGCCTGGCATTTTGGGGGGACCCCTCCCCAAATTATGGGGTCACCCCCCAAATTATGGGGTTTTATTTTGGGGGGGGGGGTCGCGCTTGTGGGGAATTTTCAGCCCCACCCAAAGGGGTTGATTTGGGGGGGGGAGGGGATTTGTTTTGGGGAGGGGGCGCGGTTTTGGGGGTCCCTCCGTTTTGGGGGAGGGGGGGGTCCCAAAGCAAGAGGAGGTTTTGGGATCCCCAAATTTTGTCAATTTTGGGGGGTGGGGGCGCGGTTTTGGGGGTCCCTCCATTTTGGGCGTGGCTTCAAATTCCCCCCCCCCCCCCAATCAGGGACAGTTTTGGGGTCCCCAAAATTTTGAGGGGGGTGGGGGGAAGTCCCAGTTATGAGAAGCCCCTCCCCCAAATTTTTGGGGTGATTTCTCTCCCCTCCCCAAATTATATCGCTCAGTTTTAATTTTAATTTTGATTTTAATTCTGATCTTAATTTTAATTCTGATCTTAATTTTGATTTTGATTTTAATTTTAATTTTAAAATCACCCCCCCCCAAAAAAATTCGGGCGCGTCTCCTGATCACGGGCTGGTTTGGGGGCCCCCCCCCCCAAATATTTTGGGGTGAATTTTGGGGTGGGGCCGGGTCCGTCCCCCCCCCCTCCCCCCCCCGGATGTGGGGGCGGTTTTGGGGTTCCCGCGCCCCCTGAGTCACCCCGCCCCCGCCATTACGTCACCTCGGGGGCGTGGCTTCGTTTGGGGGCGTGGTTGGCAATCCATTTATGGTCAAAGGGGGCGGAGCTTTACAACCGGTTTTTAACCAATGAGGGGGCGTGGCCGAACAACCAATTATGGTCAATGTGGGCGTGGTTAAGAACAATTTAAGGCCGGTGTGGGCGTGGCTAGCGAACCAATTATGGTCAATGTGGGCGTGGCTAAGCGAACCAATTATGGTCAGTGTGGGCGTGGCTAAGTGAGCCAATTATGGTCAATGTGGGCGTGGCTAAGCGAACCAATTATGGTGAATGTGGGCGTGGCTAAACGACCCGATTATGGTTGTGTGGGCGTGGCTAAACAAACCAATTATGGTCTGTGTGGGCGTGGCTTCCACCACATTCCAGAGGGGGCGTGGCCTGATGGGGCTTCCCCCGTCGCTGTCAATGGGAGGGGGCGGGGTTTGGGGGAAGGGGCGGGGCCTGGGGGTTCCCCCCCGGCGCGCGGGGCAGGGGGGGCTCAGAGTGGCCACGGGGGGGCTCGGAGTGGCCATGGGGGGGCTCGGAGTGGCCACGAGGGGGCTCGGAGCGGCCATGGGGGGTCCCAGGATCGGGCCCCTCCTGCTGCTCGTGGCTGGAGCGGGAGCGATGCTGCGGTGAGAGATTTGGGGAGGGGTCTTGGAACACCTGGATCCCCCCAGGTGTGGGGTTTGGGGGGGTTTGGGGTTCCCGGTTACCTGGATGCCCCCAGGTGTGGGGTTTTGGGGGGAGATTTTGGGGTTCCCGGCTACCTGGATGCCCCCCAGGTGTGGGGTTTGGGGGGGTTTTGGGGTTCCTGGGTACCTGGATTCCCCCAGATGTGAGGTTTTGTGGGGGGTTGGGGTTCCCGGGTACCTGGATGTCCCCCAGGTGTGGGGTTTAGGGGGGGTTTGGGGGTTCCCGGATACCTGGATGCCCCCCAGGTGTGGGATTTGGAGGGGTTTGGGGTTCCTGGTTACCTGGATCCCCCCAGGTGTGGGGTTTTGGGGGGAGATTTTGGGGTTCCCGGCTACCTGGGTGCCCCCCAGGTGTGGGGTTTGGAGGGGTTTGGGGGTTCCCGGATACCTGGATGTCCCCCAGGTGTGGGGTTTAGGGGGGGTTTGGGGGTTCCCGGGTACCTGGATTCCTCCAGATGTGAGGTTTTGTGGGGGTTTGGGGTTCCCGGGTACCTGGATCCTCTCTGCTGTGCGTTTGGGGGTGATTTTCCGACACCTGGATTCTTCCAGGTGAGGGTTTAGGTGGGGTTTAAAAAGAGTTTTGAAACTCTCCGGATACCTGGATCCCTCCAAAGTGGGAAGTTTGGGGTTTTCCAGATACCTGGGGACCCCGGGTGGGATTCTGGGGGTGAATTTAGGGGTTCCTTCATACCTGGATCCCCCCAGGTGAGATGTGGGCGGGGTTTGGGGGTTCCGGGACACCTGGATCCCCCCAGGTGAGGTTTTGGGGTTCCGGGACACCTGGATCCCCCCCAGGTGAGGTGTGGGCGGGGTTTTGGGGTTCGGGACACCTGGATCCCCCCAGGTGAGGTGTGGGCGGGGTTTTGGGGTTCGGGACACCTGGATCCCCCCAGGTGAGGTGTGGGCGGGGTTTTGGGGTTCCGGGACACCTGGATCCCCCCAGGTGAGGTGTGGGCGGGGTTTTGGGGTTCGGGACACCTGGATCCCCCCAGGTGAGGTGTGGGCGGGGTTTTGGGGTTCGGGACACCCCGGTTCCGCCCAGGTGAGCCCGGGCGGGGGTGGGAGCCGGTCGGACCCGCTCGGGCCCGGCCCCACCCGCCAGGGCGTGAACCCCTTCCCCCCCCCCCCGTGACCTCTGACCCCCGGGGGTGACTCCAGAATTTGGGGACCCCCCCCTTTAACCCCTCCAACCTCATTAACCCCCCCGAGGTTAATTAATAACCCCTCATTAATTAATTAATGACCTGACCCCCCCCTCGCCAGGCTCCCCCCCTCCTTCCAGCGCTGCGGTGCCAGCCCTTCATTAGCATAATTGGGCTCATTAAGCTCATTAAGCTCATTAGGCTCATTAACTCTGCGGTTAACCCTTCCCTCTCCCCCGCAGCATCCCCCTGGAGAGGGGGCCCTGGGTGCCCCCCAGATTTTGGGGGGCCGGGGGGGGTCCCCGCAGCCGGAGTGGGGGAGGGGCGGCGGCCGCGCCCGCGAGGCTCCACAACTACATGATGTGAGTGGGGGAGGGGGACAGGGACCCCCGGGGGGGGACAGGGCTTGGGGACATTGGGGGGGGGTCACAGGACCTCGGGGACAATGGAATGGGGGGACATTGGGGGGGGTCACAGGGACATTGGGGGGGGTCACAGGGACCTCGGGGGCAATGGAATGGGGGGACATTGGGGGGGGTCACAGGGACATTGGGGGGGGGTCACAGGGACCTCGGGGGCAATGGAATGGGGGGACATTGGGGGGGGTCACAGGGACATTGGGGGGGGTCACAGGGACATTGGGGGCAATGGAATGGGGGGACATTGGGGGGGGGTCACAGGGACATTGGGGACGATGGAATGGGGGGACACTGGGGGGGGGTCACAGGGACCTCGGGGACATTGGGGACACGGGAACAGGGGTGTGACAGTGACAAGGGGACACGGAGGGGGTCCCAGAATCTTGGGGACACAGGGACAGGGTGGGGGGAGTGTTGGGGACATGAGGGGGGGTGGGGGACAGTGACATGGGGGGGTCACGGGGACATTGGGGACACTGGGGACAGGGGCGTGACTGTGACAGGGACATTGGGGACACGGGGACAGGGGTGTGGACAGTGCCATGGGGTGGTCCCTGTCACCATGGGGACACGGGGACAGAGGTGTGACTGTCACAGGGACATGGGGGGGTCACAGGGACATTGGGGGCAATGGAATGGGGGGACATGGGGGGGTCCCTGTCACCTTGGGGACAATGAGGACAGGGGTGTGACAGTGCCCATGAGGGGGTCACAGGGGCCTTGGGGACATTGGGGACAAGGGTGTGATTGTCCCTGAGGGTGGGGGGTGGGGACATCCACACCAGTTTGGGGACACCCGCACCGTTTTGGGGACAGGGGCTGCTGGCGACTCCGGGGGGGGGGGGGGGGGTTCCCAGCCCCTTGGTGACACACAGGTGACACACAGGTGACACACAGGTGACACACAGGTGACGCTCTCTGTGTGTCCCCCTCCCCCCCCCAGGCCCAGTACTACGGGACCATCTCCCTGGGGACCCCTCCCCAAAATTTCCGCGTCATTTTCGACACCGGCTCTGCCGACCTGTGGGTGCCCTCGTCCCGCTGCTGCCTGCTCTACCTGGCCTGCTGTGAGGGGCGGGGCCTGGAGGGGTGGGGCGGGGCGGGGGGCGGGGCCTGGAGGGTAGGGGTGTGACGGGGGTTTGTGGGGTGGGCGTGGTTTTGTTGGGGCGGGGCTTAGTGAGGAGGAGCGAGGTTGATTTACCTGGGTTGGTGGGCGGGGCTTAAAGGGGCGCGGTTTAGGGGGGTTGGGGCGTGGTTTGAGATGAGTGGGCGTGGCCTGGGTGGAGTGGCAGTGTCCGCAGTCTGTGTCAGTGTCCCCACCCGTGTGTGGTCGTGTGTCACTATGTGTGACGTGTGTGACTGTGTGTGACTGTCACCGTGTGTCACTGTCACTGTGTGTGTCACTGTGTGTCACTGTCACCGTGTGTCACTGCGTGTGACCATGTGTCACTGTCACCGTGTGTCACCGTGTGTGTCACTGTGTGTCACTGTGTCCCCCCCGTGTCCCCACGTGTCACCGTGTGTCACTGTGTGTGACCGTGTGTTGCTGTTACTGTGTGTCACCGTCACTGTGTGTCACCGTGTGTCACCGTGTGTGTCACCCTGTGTGTCACCGTGTGTCACCGCGTGTCACCGTGTGTCACCGCGTGTCACCGTGTGTCACCGTGTGTGTCACCGTGTGTGTCACCGTGTGTGTCACCGTGTGACACTGTGTGTGTCACTATGCGTGACCATGTGTTGCTGTCACTGTGTGTGTCACTGTCACCGTGTGTGTCACCGTGTGTCACCGTGTGTCACCGTGTGTGTCACTGTCACCGTGTCCCCCGTGTCCCCCGTGTCACGGTGTCCCCCCCGTGTCCCAGGGCTGCACCCTCACTATCAGCCGCTGCTCTCCTGCACCCACCGCCCCAACGGCAGCGCCTTCGCCATCAGCTACGGCAGCGGCAGCTTGAGAGGGTTCCTGAGCAGCGACACCCTCACGGTGGGCAGGGGTCCCGGGGGGCTGGGGGGATGGGGAGGGTTCCTGAGCAGCGACACCCTCACGGTGGGCAGGGGCCCCGGGGGGCTGGGGAAGGGTCCCGGGGATGGGTCCTGGGGGGGGTTCCTGAGCACCGACACGCTCATGGTGGGGATGGAGAGGAACAGTGTCCCTGTGTCCCTGTGTCCCTGTCCCTGTGTCACTGTCCCTGTGTCCCTGTGTCACTGTCACTGTGTCCCTGTCCCTGTGTCACTGTCCTGTGTCACTTGTGTCACTGTCACTGTCCCTGTGTCACTGTCCCTGTGTCACTGTCCCTGTGTCAGTGTCGCTGTCGCTGTCCCCGCACAGGTGTCCAATGTCTCGGTCCCCAACCAGACGTTTGCCGAGGCCGTGTCTCTGTGTCCCTGTGTCTCTGTGTCACTGTCCCTGTGTCACTGTCCCTGTGTCACTGTGTCAGTGTCGCTGTCGCTGTCCCCGCACAGGTGTCCAATGTCTCGGTCCCCAACCAGACGTTTGCCGAGGCCGTGGCGCTGCCCGGGCTGGCTTTTGCCGCCGCCCGTTTCGATGGCGTCCTGGGCCTGGCGTTCCCCGCGGCCTCGGCGGGGCCGGCGCGCCCCGTGTTCGACAACATGATGGAGCAGGGAATGTTCCGGAACAACGTCTTCTCCTTCCACCTGCGCAGGTACGGCACACCTGGGGACACCGGGGACACCTGGGGACACCGGGGACGCCTGGGGCTGAACACACCTGGGGACACCTGGGAATACCTGGGACACCGGGGACACCTGGGGCTGAACACACCTGGGGACACCTGGGGACCCCTGGGGACACACATGAGGCTGAGGACACCTGGGGGTGCCTGGGAACACCTGGGGATACACCTGGGGCTGGACACACCTAGGGGCTCACCTGGGACCTCCCAAGGAGTGTCCCAAGGGGTGTTTGGGGGGGGCCCCATGGGTGCCCCAGGGGGGGATTTGGGGGTCCCATGGGTATCCCAAGGAGAATCCTGTGGGGATTCGGGGTCCCATGGATGCCCCGGGGGGGATTTGGGGTCCCATGGGTGCCCCAGGGGGGATTTGGGGGTCCCAGACCCCACTGACGCCCCCCGTTCTGCCCCTGGGGTGCAGCGGGGCCTCGGAGGGCGATGGGGGGGAGCTGCTTTTGGGGGGCATCAACGAGGGGCTCTTCGAGGGACCCCTGCACTACATCCCCGTGTCCCGAAAGAGCTACTGGCAGGTGCACATGGACAGGTGAGAGCCCCCCAAATCCCCCCCAAATATCCCCTGGACACCCCCAAAATCCCCTCCCCAAATCCCCCCCAAAATCCCTTCCCAAAATTCCCCAAGACCCCCCAAATTCCCCCTGGATCCCCCCAACCACCCCCGACCCTCCCTGAATTCCCCCCCAGATCCCCCAAATCCCCCCTGATCTCCCCCAAATCCCCTCTGACCCCCTCTAAATAACCCCCAGCCCCCCAAAATTGATCCCCTGACCCCTTTAATTACCCCCTGACCCCTCTAATTGCCCCCTGATCGTCTAATTACCCCCCGACCCCTTTAATTACCCCTGACCCCTTTAATTATCCCTGACCCCTCTAATTGCCCCCTGACCCCTTTAATTACCCCCCGACCCCTCTAAGTGTCCCCAAACGCCCCCCGACCCCTTGAACTGTCCCCAAATCCCCCCTAAACCCCCCCTGACCCCTCTAAGTGTCCCCAAATCCCCCCCTAAACGCCCCCCGACCCCTTGAACTGTCCCCAACTCCCCCCTAAACGCCCCCTGACCCCCTCCCCGCCCCTCCCCCCCAGGCTGTCCGTGGGGTCCCCGGGGGTCGCGGGGTGCCGGGACCCCCCCCTGTGCGGGGGGGGCTGCGAGGCCATCGTGGACACGGGGACATCGCTCATCACCGGGCCCAGCACCGAGGTGGCCTCGCTGCACCGGGCCCTGAGGGGGACCCCCACCATGGGGGGGCAGGTACGGACCCCCCACCCCACCCCCGAACCCTCCCGGGGTCTATTTTGGGTGGGGGGATTGGGGGACACGTTTGGGTGGGGGGTTTTGGGGGTCCCTGGGTGTCCCGCATCCCCCGGTCCCATTGTGGGGGTCCCGGAGTGTCCCCCACCCCTCGGGTCCCATTTTGGGTGGGGTTTTGGGGGTCCCTGAGTGTCTCCCAGGACCCCCGGGGTCCATTTTGGGTGGGGGGCATTGAGGGTCCCTGACTGGGGGGCATTGGGGGTCCTTGAGCGGTGGAATTGGGGGTCCCTGAGTGTCCCCCACCCCCCGCGTCCCATTTTGGGTGGGGGTTTTGGGGAACCCCTTTGAGTGGGGGGCATTGGGGGGGTCCCTGAGTGTCCCCCACCCCCCGGTCCCATTTTGGGTGGGGTTTTGGGGGTCCCTGAGTGTCCCCCACCCCCCCGGTCCCATTTTGGGTGGGGGTCCTCACGGCCTGTCCCCTCCCCCAGTACATGCTGGACTGTGACAAGGTCCCGTCCCTGCCCAACGTCACCTTCGTCCTGGGGGGGAAGGAGTTCACGCTGAGCCCCCAGCACTACGTGCTGCAGGTGGGACCCCCAGTGTCACCTGTGTGTCACCTGTGTGTCACCTGTGTGTCACCTGTGTGTCACCTGTGTGTGTCCCCTGTCACCCTCTGTGTCACCTGTGTCACCCTCTGTGTCCCCCCATCACCCTGTCACCCTTTGTGTCCCCTCGTCCCCCCGCGTCACCTCTGTCACCCCCTGTGTCACCCTCTGTGTCATCCCTTGTCCCCACCTCTCTCCTTGTCCCCCTGTCCCCAGGTTTGTCCCCTTGTCACCCCCCCTCACGCTGTGTCCCTGTCCCCTCCAGGTGTCCATCATGTCCCCTTGTCCCCAAGGCCCCCGTCCATCATGTCCCCATCCCTGTCCCCGTGTCCCGTTGTCCCCCTGTCCCCGTGTCCCTGTCCCCCCTCACGCTGTCCCTGTGTCCCTGTCCCTGTCCCCCCTCACGCTGTCCCGTTGTCCCCGTGTCCCTGTCCCCCCTCACGCTGTCCCTGTCCCCCCAGGTGTCCCTGTCCCCCTGTCCCCGTGTCCCTGTCCCCCCTCACGCTGTCCCCGTGTCCCTGTCCCCCTGTCCCCGTGTCCCTGTCCCCGTGTCCCTGTCCCCCCTCACGCTGTCCCCGTGTCCCCCCAGGTGTCCCAGTGGGGGTCCCCGGTGTGTGTCAGTGGCTTCATGGCCCTGGATGTCCCCCCGCCCTCGGGTCCCCTCTGGATCCTTGGGGACGTTTTCCTCGCCCAGTTCTACGCCGTCTTCGACCGTGACCACGACCGGGTGGGGCTGGCACCCAGCAAGTGACACCCCCGGGGACACCCCTGGGGACACCCTGGGGACACCCCTGGGGACACCCTGGGGACACCCCGGGGACACCCCCGGGGACCCCCGGCTGGGACCACCCAAAATCCGGGGTGGCCGCCACTCCCGGCATGGCTCTGTCACCCCCCGGGGACATCTGGGTCCCCAAGTGCCGCCCTCACCTGGGGCTCACCTGGGCACCGAGGGACACTCCGGACACTTGGGGGGGGGGGGGGGGGGGGGCCCGGGTGACCCCCCCTGGATGTCGGGGTCCCCTTTTGGGGGGCTCCCAAAAATAAAGCTGCTGGTTTGGGGGCTCCTGGTTCTGCTTGATTTCTGGAGGTGGGGGGGGTGACCCCAAGCCACAGTGACACTCCCAGTGCTCCCAGTACATCCCAGTAACCCCACAGAACCCCTATCCTCCTTTGACTTGTCCTCCCAATGCCCCACAACTGCATCCCAGTGCTCCCAGTAAGGCCCAGTGCCCCCCAATTCCCCCCCATTTATGGGCGGGGCCTGAAGGAGGGCGGGGCTTCACTACACGGGGGTGGCGTCTCTGATGTGGGCGGGGCTTTCGTCATGTGGGCGTGGCCTCCCCTCACGACAGGCGTGGTTTCAATGACGGCGGGGTTTTAACTCAGTGTGGGCGTGGTTTCCCTCACGATAGGCGTGGTTTCCATGAAGGCGGGCTTTTCCCCTCACGATAGGCGTGGCCTCCCCTCACGGTAGGCGTGGTCTCCCCCCACCATAGGCGCGATTTCCATTAAGGCGGACTTTTTCCTTCATAGTGGGCGTGGTTTCAACAAAGGTGGGCTTTTCCTCTCACGGTAGGCTTGGTTTCAATAAAGACGGGCTTTTTTTCTTCGTTGTGGGCGTGGCCTCCCCTCACTATAGGCGTGGTTTCAATAAAGGCGGGGTTTCCCCTCACGATAGGCGTGGTTTCAATAAAGGCGGGCTTTTCCTCCTCACGGTGGGCGTGGCCTCCCCTCACTGTGGGCGTGGTTTCAATGAAGGCGAGGTTTCCCCCTCACGGTGGGCGTGGTTTCCCCCCACGATAGGCGTGGCTTCCATAAAGGCGGGGTTTTCCCCCACGCCGTGGGCGTGTCCTCCCCTCAGTGTGGGCGTGTCCTCCCCTCAGTGTGGGCGTGTCCTCCCCTCAGTGTGGGCGTGGCCTCCCCTCAGTGTGGGCGCGTCCCCGCCGCGCATGCGCCCTGCGCTCCCTCCCCGCCGCGCCGGGATGCGGCACCCGCCGTCCCCTCTCCCTCCCCTCGCCCCCTCCTCCTCCTATCGCGACTCTCGCCCCCTCCTCCTGTCGCGCCTGTCGCCATGGGCTGGCAAGCCGAGCGCGACAAAGTGGTGATCAACGTCGGCGGCGTCCGCCATGAGACCTACCGCAGCACCCTGCAGACGCTGCCCGGCACCCGCCTGGCCGGGCTGGCCGAACCGGGCGCCGCCGCCCGCTTCGACTACGACGCCGGAGCCGGCGAGTTCTTCTTCGACCGGCACCCGGCCGTGTTCGCTTATGTGCTCAACTATTACCGCACCGGCAGCTGCACTGCCCGGCCGATGTGTGCGGGCCGCTGTTCGAGGAGGAGCTCGCCTTCTGGGGCATCGACGAGACGGACGTGGAGGCGTGCTGCTGGATGAATTACCGGCAGCACCGCGATGCCGAGGAGGCCCTGGACAGCTTCGAGAGCCCCGAGGGGCCCGGCCCGCCCGAGCCCGCCGAGCCCAAGCGGCTGTGCCTGGAGGAGGGCCGGCCGGCGAGCTGGTGGCGGCGGTGGCGACCTCGGCTCTGGGCGCTCTTCGAGGATCCCTACTCGTCGAGGATGGCCAGGGTGAGGGGCTGAGGGGTTCTAAGGTGGAGTTGGAGAGATTTGGGGGGGGTCGGGAGGGGGATTAAGGCATTTCTGAGGGGGTGTAGGGCATCTCTGAGGGGTTTAGGGCGTTTCTGAAGGGGTTTAGGGGTGATCTAGAGGGGTTTGGGGCAGCTCTGAGGGGGCTTAAGGGGGCTCTAGAGGGATCTGGGGCATCTCTGAGGGGGTTTAGGGTATCTCTGAAAGGGTCTTAAGGGGCTCTGAGGGGGTTTAGGGTGATCTAGAGGGGTTTGGGGCATTTCTGAGGGGGTTTAGGGTGCTCTAGAGGAGTTGGGGCAGCTCTGAGGGGTTTAGAGCATTTCTGAGGGGGTTTAGGGGTGCTCTGAAGGGGTCTTAGGGGGCTGTGAGGGGGTTTAGAGGAGCTCTAGAGGCGTTTAGGGCATTTCTGAGAGGATTTTGGGAGGCTGTGAGGGGTTTAGAGAGATTCTAAAGGGGTTTTGAGCATCTCGGAAGGAGTCTTGAGGGCCTGTGAGGGCTTTAAGGCACCTCTGAGAGAGTTTAAGGGGGCTCTAAAGAGCTTTGGGAAGGTTGGGGGAACTCTAGAGAGAGTTTAGAGCATCTCTGGGGGGGTTTAAGGCAGCTCTGAGGGGGTCTTGGGAGGCTGCGAAGGGTTTAGAGGGATTCTGAAGGTGTTCAGAGCATCTTTGAAGGGCTATGAGGGGGTTTAGAGGCGCTCTGGAGGGGTTTAGGGCATTTCTGAGGGGGTTTGGAGGGGCTGTGAGGGGATTTAGGGGCGTTCTGGAGGGGTTTAGGGCATTTCTGAGGGGGTTTGGAGGGGCTGTGAGGGGGTTTAGGGGCGCTCTGGAGGGGTTTAGGGCATTTCTGAGGGGGTTTGGAGGGGCTGTGAGGGGATTTAGGGCGCTCTGGAGGGGTTTAGGGGCATCTCTGAGGCGATCTTGAGGCGATGCGAGAGTGTTTAAAGGTGACTGAGGGGTTTTAGGGAGGCTCTGAGGGGGAGTTCGGGGGTTGTGAGGCAGTTTAAGGGTGTCTGAGGGGGTTTAGGACGCCTCTGAGGGGATTTCGGGGGTTTAACAGCGCTGTGAGAGGCTTCGGGGGGGCTCCGAGGGGGTCTCTGGATGGGTTATGGGGGGCTCAGGAGGAGCTGCAGGGGATGTGAAGGCGATTAAAGGGGTCTGCAGGGGGGTTTAGGGCTTTTCTGAAGGGGACAGAAAATTTAAAATGCCTCTGAGGGGGATTTAGGAGACATGTGAGGGGTCCGAGGGGGCTTAGAGGGATTTTGGGGGAGTTTCAAGTGAATTAAAGACAACTCTGAGGGGGTTTAGGAAGGATGTGAGGGGTTTAGGGCATCTCTGAGAGGATCTTGGGGGGCTCTGAGAGGGTCTTGGGGGGCTCTGAGGGGTTTTAGAGGGGCTCTGAGAGGGTCTTTGGGGCTCTGAGGGGTTTGGGCCATCTCCGAGTGGGATTTAGAGCGATTCGGAGCAGGTTTAGGAGATTCCAGAGGGGAGTTCAGGTTGTGTGAGGGAGTTCAGGACATCCCCGAGGGAGTTTCGGGGGTGCTCAAGTGGTTTTGAAGGGTGCACGGAGGTCTCTGACGGGGTTAGGGGGGGATGCGAGGGGGTCAAAGGGGTCTGCAGGGCAGTTCAGGGGGGATCTGAGGGGGTCTTGGCCATTTTTGAGGGGGTTTAGGGCATTTTTGAGGGGGTTTAGGGCATTTTTGAGGGGGTTTATGGCATTTTTGAGGGGGTTTAGAGCTCTGTGAGGGGACTAAGACATCCCTCAGGAAGTTTAGGGTGCCTTTGGGGGGGTTTTAGGGGGGCTCCGATGGGGTCTTAGGGGGCTGTGAGGGGTTTAGGGCACCCCTGAAGGGATTGTGGGGGTCTCTGAGGGGGGATTTGGGGGTCTGGGAGGATTTTAAGGCATCTTTGAGGGGGTTTAGGGGGTCTCTGAGAGGGTCCAGGGGTGTCTGGGGGGCTGTGAGGGGTCATGGGGAGCTCTGGCCGGGTTTAGGGGGGGTCTGAGGGGTTTTAGAGCATCTTTGAGGGGGTTTTTTGGGGGGTCTTGAGGGGCTCCGAGGGGGTTCAGGGGTGTCTGAGGGGGATTGGGGGGGGTCTCTGGATGGGGTTGGGGGGGGTCTACGAGGAGGTTTGGGGGGTCTCTGAGTGGGTTTTGGGGTCTGTGAGGGACTTTGGGGTCTCTTGAGGGGTTTTAGGAGTTCTGGGGGGTTTAGGGGAGTCTGAGGGATTTTAGGGGAGTCTGGAGGGGTTTTAGAGGGGTCTGGAGGGGTTTTAGGGGGGTCTCGGGGGGTTTGGGGAGTCTGGGGGGGGTTTTAGCGAAGTCTGGGGGGGTTTTAGGGGTGTCTGGAGGGGTTTTAGGGGGGTCTGGGGGGTTTTAGGGGGATCTGGGGGGGTTTTAGCGAAGTCCGGAGGGGTTTTAGGGGGGGTCTCGGGGGGTTTGGGGAGTCTGGGGGGTTTTAGGGGGGTTTAGGGGGGTCTGGGGGGGTTTTAGTGAAGTCTGGGGGGGTTTTAGGGGGGTTTAGGGGGTTCAGGGGGGCTCTGAGATGCTCGGAGCCTCTGAGGGATCTTGGGGGGGCCCTGATCTGATTTGGGGGGGGGGATCCTTGGGGGTCTCTGAGTGTCCGGGGGAGCGGGGGGGGGGGGGGGGGGGGGTCAAGAACACTGCAGAAATATTTTTTGGGGTGGGGGGATGGGTGGGGGGGGGACACGGACGGGACACACGGGAGGGGAGGGGGTGATGGGAGGACACGGGGATGGGGGAGGGGTCTCCGATGTCCCCGGTGTCCCCCCCGCCCCCCCCTCCCCCCGCAGCCGCTGGCCCCGATCCTGCCGCAGCGGGGCCGGGGGGGGGGGGGGGGAGGTGGGGGGAGAGCAAAGCGGGACCGCACTGCGGTGCCCCCTCCCCCCCCCCCCCAGGCCTGTCCTACATCCCCTCCCCCCCATCCCCAGACCCCCCCCCCCCCCACAGCGTGGCCCTAAATCGCCCCCTCCCCCCCTCCCCCAGCATGGCCTACATCCCCCTCCCCCACCCCAACAGTGTCCCCTGTGTCCCCCCAGACCTAAATCCGCCCCCCCGATGTCCCCCAGACCTAAATCCGCCCCCCCGATGTCCCCCCAACCTAAATCCGCCCCCCCAATGTCCCCCCAACCTAAATCCGCCCCCCCCAGTGTCCCCCAAACCTAAATCCGCCCCCCCAGTGTCCCCTGTGTCCCCCCAGACCTAAATCCGCCCCCCCCAATGTCCCCCAGACCTAAATCCGCCCCCCCCGATGTCCCCAAACCTAAATCCGCCCCCCCCGATGTCCCCTGTGTCCCCCCAACCTAAATCCGCCCCCCCCAGTGTCCCCTGTGTCCCCCCAACCTAAATCCGCCCCCCCAATGTCCCCCCGACCTAAATCCGCCCCCTCAGTGTCCCCTGTGTCCCCCCGATGTCCCCAAATATTTTCCCCCCCTCCCCCTTATGGCCTAAATATTGTCCTGCTCCCCCCCCCCGGTGTCCCCAAAATCTCTGCCCCCCATCCCCGGGGTCCCCAAAAACTCTGCCCCCCCATCCCCGGGGTCCCCCCCATTTTGTGTCCCCCCTCCCTCATTTTTTGGGGGTTCAGCGATTGGAGGGGGGGGGGGTTCAGCCTAATTTGGGGGGGGGTGTCACTAATTCGGGGAGGGGGGGGTCAGGGGATATCAAACCCCCCTCCCCAATTATTCTCTAGGGGTTCAGTGCTTGGGGGTCCCCAATAAATCTGGGGGTCGGGGACCCCCCCCATGAATATGTGGGGGTGTCAATGGTTTGGGGGGGGGGGGGGTCAGAATTGAGAGACCTGGGGACCCCCCAGGGAATTTATGGGGTTCAGTGATTTTGGGGGGATTCAATGGATTTTGGGGGGTCATCAATGGATTTTGGGGGGGTTACCAATGGATTTTGGGGGGGTTACCAATGGATTTTGGGGAGATTATCAATGGTTTTTTGGGGTGTTATCAATGGATTTGAGGGGGTTATCAATGGATTTTTGGGGTGTTATCAATGGATTTTTGGGAGCAGTTACCAATGGATTTTTGGGGGGGTTATCAATGGATTTTTGGGGGGGTTATCAATGGATTTTGGGGTGTTACCAATGGATTTTGGGGGGTTATCAATGGATTTTTTGGGGGGTTGTCAATGGATTTTTGGGAACAGTTACCAATGCATTTTTGGGGTGTTATCAATGGATTTTGGGGGGTTATCAATGGATTTTTGGGGGTGTTATCAATGCATTTTCGGGGTGTTACCAGTGGATTTTTGGGGTGTTACCAATGGTTTTTTGGGGTGTTATCAATGGATTTTTGTGGGGTTATGAATGGATTTTGGGGGTGTTATCAATGGATTTTTGGGAGCAGTTACCAATGGATTTTGGGGGGGTTATCAATGGATTTTCGGGGTGTTACCAGTGCATTTTCAGGGTGTTATCAATGGATTTTTGGGAGCAGTTATCAATGGATTTTTGGGGGTGTTATCAATGGATTTTTGGGGGTGTTACCAGTGCATTTTGGGGGTGTTACCAATGCATTTTTGGGGTGTTATCAATGGATTTTTGGGGGGTTGTCAATGGATTTTGGGGGGTGTTATCAATGCATTTTCGGGGTGTTACCAGTGGATTTTTGGGGTGTTACCAATGGATTTTTGGGGTGTTACCAATGCATTTTCAGGGTGTTATCAATGAATTTTTGGGGGTGTTATCAATGCATTTTCAGGGTGTTATCAATGCATTTTGGGGGTGTTATGAATCGATTTTGGGGGTGTTACCAGTGCATTTTTGGGGGTGTTATCAATGCATTTTGGGGGTGTTATCAATGAATTTTTGGGGGTGTTACCAGTGCATTTTCAGGGTGTTATCAATGCATTTTGGGGGTGTTATCAATGAATTTTTGGGGGTGTTATCAGTGAATTTTTGGGGGTGTTACCAATGCATTTTGGGGGTGTTATCAATGCATTTTGGGGGTCTCAGCACCCCAGTTTCCATTCCCCTCCCCAGTGCTCACCCCGGGGGGGTGGGGGGGTTTTCCCTCCATTGCCATCCCGAGCTCTCACCACCCCACTGATCTCCCCCCTCCCCCCTCCCCACAGTACGTGGCCTTCGCCTCCCTCTTCTTCATCCTCATCTCCATCACCACCTTCTGCCTGGAGACCCACGAGGCCTTCAACCGCGTCATCAACAAGACCGAGACGGTGACCACGGGCAACGAGACGGGCACGCAGGTGGCCGTGGAGGTGGAGACCGAGCCCTTCCTCACCTACGTGGAGGGGCTGTGCGTGGTGTGGTTCACCTTCGAGTTCCTCATGCGCGTCAGCTTCTGCCCGGACAAGCGCGACTTCATCAAGAGCAGCCTCAACATCATCGATTTCGTGGCCATTTTTACCTTTTTACCTGGAGGTGGGGCTGCGGGGTTTGTCCTCCAAAGCGGCCAAGGACGTGCTGGGTTTCCTGCGGGTCGTTCGCTTCGTCAGGATCCTCCGAATCTTCAAGCTCACCCGGCATTTCGTGGGGCTCCGCGTGCTGGGCCACACCCTGCGGGCCAGCACCAACGAATTCCTGCTGCTCGTCATTTTCCTGGCCCTGGGCGTGTTGATTTTCGCCACCATGATCTACTACGCCGAGCGCATCGGCGCCGACCCCGACGACGTCACCGGCAGCCGCCACACCTACTTCAAGAACATCCCATCGGCTTCTGGTGGGCCGTGGTCACCATGACGACGCTGGGTTACGGTGACATGTACCCCATGACCTGGTCCCGGCATGTTGGTGGGCGCCCTGTGCGCCCTGGCCGGCGTCCTCACCATCGCCATGCCCGTGCCCGTCATCGTCAACAACTTCGGCATGTTACTACTCGCTGGCCATGGGCCAAGCAGAAGTTGCCCAAGAAGAAGAACAAACACATCCCCAGGCCCCCCCAGCCCGGCTCTCCCGGTTACGGCTCGCCGGGCTCGGCTCCCAACGCTCCCGGCAGCCCCCGTGGCACTCGCAGGGCCCCGGCTTGCCCGCTGGCCCAGGAGGAGGTGGTGGAGATCAACCGGGCCGGTGAGTGGGGGGGGGTCCCCAAAAATTGAGGGGTGGGGGGGGGACGGGGGGGGGGGGGGTTTAGAGGGGGTTGGTGGGGTTGGGAGGAGTTTTGGAGGGGTTTGGGATGGGTTAGAGGGGTTTTGGGTGGGTTTAGTGGGTTTTGAGGTGGGCTAGAGGGGTTTTGGGGTGGGTTTAGTGGGTTTTGGGGTGGGTTAGAGGGGATTTAGAGGAGTTTTGGAGAGGTTTGGGGTGGGTTAGAGGGGTTTTGGGGGAGTTTTGGAGGGGTTTGGGGTGGGTTTAGGGGGTTTAGGGGGAGTTTTGGAGGGGTTTAGGGTGGGTTAGAGGGGTTTTGGGGGAGTTTTGGAGTGGTTTAGGGGGAGTTTTGGAGGGGTTTGGGGTGGGTTTAGTGGGTTTTGAGGTGGGTTAGAGGAGTTTTGGGGTGGGTTTTAGTCGGTTTTGGGGGAGTTTTGGAGGGTTTTGGGGTGTGTTTAGTGGTTTTGGGGTGGGTTAGAGGGTTTTGGGGGAGTTTGGGAGAGGTTTGGGGTGGGTTTAGGGGGAGTTTTGGAGGGGTTTGGGGTGGGTTTAGTGGGTTTTGGGGAAGTTTTGGAGGGGGTTTGGGGTGGGTTAGAGGGGATTTAGAGGAGTTTTGGAGGGGTTTGGGGTGGCTTTAGTGGGTTTAGGGGGAGTTTTGGAGGGGTTTGGGGTGGGTTTAGTGGGTTTTGGAGGGGTTTGGAATTGGTTAGAGGGGTTTTGGGGAAGTTTTGGAGGGGTTTGGGGTGGCTTTAGTGGGTTTTGGGAGTTTTGGAGGGGTTTGGGGTGGGTAAAAGGGATTTAGGGCTGTTTTGGAGGGGTTTAGGGTGGGCGTGGGTGGGTTTTAGGGGGGTTAGTGGGGTTGGGAGGAGTTTTGGAGAGATTGGGGTGGGTTTAGGGGGTTTTGGGGGAATTTTGGAGGGGTTTGGGGTGAGTTTTAGGGGGTTTGGGGTGGGGATAGTGGGATTTAGGGGAGGTTGGAGGGATTTTGGGGGGAGGTTTGGGGGGAATTTGATGAATTTTGGGGATCTGGGTCGGGTTTGGAGGGGATTTGGGTAGAATTTGGGGTCAGTTTGGGAAGAATTTGGGGGATTTTGCAGGGTAGCCCCGGATTTTGGGCAGGTTTGAGGGAATTTTGGTGGATTTTGGGGGGTACAGATGGATTTGGGATGGGTTTGGGCTGAGTTTAGGGGATTTTAGGGGATTTTGGTGGAGTTTGAAGATTTTGGGGAGCCTTGGGTGGGTTTCAGGGTGGTTTGGTGGATTTTGGGGGGAATTTTGGTGGATTTGAGGGTGGTTTGATGGATTTTAGGGGGAAATTTGGATTTGTGGAGGGCTTGGTGATTTTGGGAGGAATTTTGGGGCGGGTTTGGGAGATTGGTGGATTTGAGGAGTGGTTTTGGTGTATTTTGGAGGTTTTGGTTTATTTTAGGGATATTTTTGAGGCATTTTATGAGGGTTTGGGACTTTTTGGGGGGATTTGGGGGAGAGTTTGGGGTATTTTGGTGGGGTTTGGGTGAATTTGGGGTATTTTGGGAAGTGTTACAGATATTTTGAGAGGA
The DNA here is from genome assembly GCF_052056855.1 of Sturnus vulgaris. NCBI lineage: Eukaryota > Metazoa > Chordata > Aves > Passeriformes > Sturnidae > Sturnus > Sturnus vulgaris. Next base: position 28,657 of record NW_028276008.1, read on the forward strand.
GTTTGGTGCGTTTTGGGGAGAATTTGGGTGAATTTGGTGCATTTTGGGGGGAGTCTGGGGTATTTTTGGCTACTTTGGAATATTCGGGACATATTTTAGGTGAACGTTTGGTGCATTTTGGGGGAGTTTAGGTGAATTTGGGATATTTTAGGGTATCTTGGGGGTATTTTGGGGCAGTTTGGGATATTTGTGTCTACTTTGGAATACTCAGGGTATATTTTAGGTGAAGTTTAATGCATTTTGGGGGTATTTTGGGAGATTTTTGGCTATCTCGTGGGTATTTTGGGCCATTTTGGGGTATCTTGGGGGTATTTTGGGATATTTTGGGGGGTATTTGGGGATATTTTGGGGTATCTCGGGGGTATTTTTGGATTTTTGGGATATTTTGGGATATTTTGGAGTATCTCGTGGGTATTTTGGGGTATTTTGGGGGTATTTTGGATATTGGGGGTACCTCGGGGTATTTTGGGTTATTTTGGGGGTATTTTGGGGTGTTTTGTGTCTGCTTTGGAATACTCAGAACATATTTTAGGTGAAGTTTGATGCATTTTGGGGGTATTTTGGGATATTTTTGGCTACCTTGGGGGTATTTTGGGCTATTTTGGAGTATTTTGGGGGTATTTGGGGATATCTTGGGGTATTTTGGGATATTTGGGGTTATTTTGGGGATATTTTGGGGTATTTTGTGTCTGCTTTGGAATACTCAGAGCACACTTTAGCTGAAGCTCGCTGCATTCTGGGGGACGCTTTTAGGCCGAGTTTTAACACGTTTAGGACAAACCCTGAGTTATTGGAGGGGCTCCCCCCATATCGAGGGGGGCTCCCCCCATTCCGGGGGGGGGTTCCCCCATTTCGGGGGGGGTTCCCAGCCCAATTTTGGGTGCCCCCCTCCCCTGCCCCACAGAATCCCGTCCCAACGGGGAGGCGGGGCGGGCGGCGCTGGCACAGGAGGATTGTCCCCCCATCGACCAGCCCCTGTCCCCCGAGGAGCGCGGGGGGGCCCCCCAAAATTCCTCGGGGGCCGGGGGGGGCCGGGAGCGCTGCGGCAGGGACAGGGCCTGCTTCCTGCTGGGCCCCGACTACGCGCCCCCCCCCGAGGGACCCCTGCGCAAAGGTGGGTGCTGGGAACCCCCCCGGGGCACCCCAAAATCCTGGGGGGTGAGATGGACCCACCCTGGGTACCCCAAAATTCTGGGGGGTGAGATGGACCCACCCCTGGGCACCCCAAATTCTGGGGGGTGAGATGGACCCACCCCGGGGCACCCCAAATTCTGGGGGTGAGATGGACCCACCCCTGGGCACCCCAAAATTCTGGGGGGTGAGATGGACCCACCCCTGGGCACCCCAAATTCTGGGGGGTGAGATGGACCCACCCCTGGGCACCCCAAAATCGTGGGGGGTGAGATGGACCCACCCCTGGGCACCCCAAAATTCTGGGGGGTGAGATAAACCCACCCCGGGGCACCCCAAAATTCTGGGGGGTGAGACGGACCCACCCTGAGCGCCCCAAAGTCATGGGGGAAGAGATAAACCCACCCTGGGTACCCCAAAATCGTGGGGGGAGAAATAACCCCACCCTGGGGCACCCCAAAATCGTGGGGGGTGAGATGGACCCACCCTGGGGTACCCCAAAATTCTGAGGGGTGACATAAACCCACCCCGGGGCACCCCAAAGTCATGGGGGAAGAGATAAACCCACCCCGGGGCACCCCAAATTCTGGGGGGTGAGATGGACCCACCCTGGGCACCCCAAATTCTGGGGGGTGAGATAAACCCACCCCGGGGCACCCCAAAATTCTGAGGGGTGAGATGGACCCACCTGGGGCACCTGAAACCCTCTGGGCACCCCAAAATCATGGGGGGTGAGATGGACCCACCCAGGACACCCCAAAATCCTGGGGGTCCCCAAACTCCCCCCGCCCCCCTCCATGTCACCCCAATA
>NW_028276009.1:0-30337 GCF_052056855.1 Sturnus vulgaris
GTCATGCCATTCATTGAGCAGAAAACCCGGGGTCATTTAGAGGGGACACAAGAACTGTTTGTGTAGCGACCTCGGGCTGCAGAGGGGCAGGAGAAAGGCCAAGGGAGCTCCCTGGGGCCACCAGGGCCTGTGGGGAACAGAATGGACGCTTGGATGACCAGTGGAGGTGAGGAGTGGATCTGAGTTCATCTACAGGGAAATAAGGAGGGGATACTCTGGAGTGAAAAGCTGAGGTGATGAGTTCACCCACCTGGGCACGAGTTGTGTTTGCACAAAGTGGGAACAGAGGTGAAGGTCAATCCAAAGTCGATCCTGCTTGACCTCTGAATTCCAGGATAAGTTTTACAAGCTGCCAAATGAGGGAGTAAAAATACACAAAAATGAAACCGAGAGCATTCATGAGGTTCCTGGGAGTCCATTACACTGTTGTCATAGAATTCTTAATGAGTTTTGAGCTTTTAATGACAACAATTCAGTACTTTCTTTGGATTATTCACTGTGTAGGATTTGGGGTTTATCTGGATTTTAAAGGCGTCGTGGTGGCCCTGACACTGCTCAGGAGCTGGTAGGAAAAGCAGGGTCAGAGCTCCTGGCAGGCACAGGGTGTTTTTCCCAGAGTGGACTGTGGAGGAATTGTTTGGGCCTTGGATTGTCCCTCTGGGTGATGCCAGTTGCTGTGATTTGTGTAATTCCATACATTTAACTCCCAATACTTCCCAGCCCAGGAGCTTGAGCTGACAGGGCAGCACACAGATTGTTCTCTGTGCTGTGCCCCGATTTGGGGTTGGCTGTCAGCTTTGCTAGCTCCCGTGAATTATGCCCATAGCCCCGAATTCCCTGCTCAATTCCCACTGCCATAACCTCACAGCGCCTCATGGAGTGGGGATATACTGTGGCAGGAAGCTCAGCAGCATCGGCACAGGGACAGGTGTATATTCCAAAGAATTTGCTGTTTCAAACCCTCATCCCCCAGCCCCGCCGATGTCCCTGGGGGGCACTTGACAGAGTTACCTGGATTTCAGCTGATTTCACCCCCCCGAGCTCGGGCTCCAGGTGATCTTTTCAAGCAGGAGAAGGCAGGGGCCGGAGGCGCTCGTGGCCCGTGCCGAGGCAGTCCCTGGGGCCACGAGAGGACATCTCTCCCTGCAGAATTTCAGTTCTTTCCAGAGCCTCAGCAGTGACAGAGGACAAAGAGGAAGATGAGGAGGAGGAAGAAGGGGGAGAGGGTTTGAGAGGAGGGGAAGCCCAAATCCGTGCTGTGTGCGGAGCTCCGACAGCACGCTGCAGCCCGCAGCTCAGTGTGAGCACGGGGCAGAGGAGGCGATTTCTGGGCATTCAATCACCCTGAGGCGGGCCCGGCACCGCCCCTGCAGCACCGTCCCCAACACAGCTCGGTACCGCTCCGGGATCACCCGGCCCCGCCCCCGGTGCCGCCCGGGACCACTGGGGACCGCCCCTAAAGCACCGCCCCGGCCCCGCCCGGTCCCGTCCCCGGGACCTCCGTGCCCCGCCTCGCCAAGCCCCGGCTCCGCCCCGAGCCTGCCCGGGCTGCGCCGGGACCATCGCTGGCGGCCCCGCCCCTCTTCCCCGGGCCGAAGCGGGCTGAAGGAGATGTCCGCACGATTGGAAACGCCGCCGAAAATCGCACCCGTGGGATCGGTGTCGGCGTCGTGCGCAGGCATCCCACTAGAGCGAGCGGGCTCCTTGCTGTGCCACCCTCCTTTTGCAGCCAGAGTTAGAAGGTCGGGGAGCGACACCCGAGCCGCCATCTTGGGAGAGGCAGGCGCGCAGTACCGCGCTCTGCCCACAGGGTGGCGCTTGGGAGACAGGCAAGGGATGGAATCAAGGAGTGTCCCAATCCTTGAGGAAATCCCCCTGAATGAACGCCCCAAAAAACCCCGACCAGAACTGACAAACCTCCTGCCTCTGTATGAGTGCAAAGGGTGTGCAAGGAGTGTGCAAATAGTGTGCATTAGCAATCGATCGGCAGGCATTGGAAATCGATCGCCGATCTAATCGATCGGCAGGCGCGATCAATCGATCGCCGATCTAATCGATCGGCAGGCATTAGCAATCGATCGCCGATCTAATCGATCGGCAGGCGCGATCAATCGATCGCCGATCTAATCGATCGGCAGGCATTAGCAATCGATCGCCGATCTAATCGATCGGCAGGCGCGATCAATCGATCGCCGAGCTAATCGATCGGCAGGCATTGGAAATCGATCGCCGAGCTAATCGATCGGCAGGCATTGGAAATCGATCGCCGAGCTAATCGATCGGCAGGCGCGATCAATCGATCGCCGATCTAATCGATCGGCAGGCATTAGCAATCGATCGCCGATCTAATCGATCGGCAGGCTCGATCAATCGATCGCCGATCTAATCGATCGGCAGGCATTAGCAATCGATCGCCGATCTAATCGATCGGCAGGCACGATCAATCGATCGCCGATCTAATCGATCGGCAGGCGCGATCAATCGATCGCCGATCTAATCGATCGGCAGGCATTAGCAATCGATCGCCGATCTAATCGATCGGCAGGCGCGATCAATCGATCGCCGATCTAATCGATCGGCAGGCATTAGCAATCGATCGCCGATCTAATCGATCGGCAGGCGCGATCAATCGATCGCCGATCTAATCGATCGGCAGGCATTAGCAATCGATCGCCGATATAATCGATCGGCAGGCACGATCAATCGATCGCTGATCTAATCCATAGGCACGCATTAGCTATCGATCGCCGATCTGATTTTTCCCGCCATTTCTCAATGATTTTTTCCCCCATTTCTCACTGATTTTTCCCCAATTTTTCATGCATTTTTTCCCGCAATTTTCGTGGATTTTTTCCCATATTTTCCCCATTTCTCACTGATTTTTTTCCCCCATTTCTCAATGATTTGTTTCCCCAATTTATCAAAGATTTTTTTTCCCCATTTCACCATGATGTTTCCCCCATTTCTCACTGATTTTTTCCCCCATTTCTCACTGATTTTTTCCCCCCATTTTTCCATGGATATTTCCCGATTTTCCCCCCCATTGCTCACTGATTTTTGCCCCCATTTCTCTCTGAATTTTCCCCCCATTTTCCATGCATTTTTCCCCCCATTAATCACTGATTTTTTTCCCCATTTATCACTGATATTTGCCCCCATTTCTCTCTGAATTTTTCCTTCCATTTTTCATGCATTTTTCCGCCCATTAATCACTGATTTTCTCCCCATTTATCACTGATTATTGCCCCCATTTTTCACTTATTTTTTCCCCACAGCATCGGCCACCACAGCACGAGCGACAACAGCTCGCTCTGTTCCCGCCATTGCCCATGGATTGTTTCCCTGTTTTCCATGGATTTTTTCCCCATTTCTCACTGATCCCCCCCCCCCCCCCCATTTCTCACTGAATATTCCCCCATTTTTCATCGACTTTTCCCCCATTTCTCACTGATTTTTTCCCCATTTCTCAATTATTTTTTCCCCCACTTTTCCCCGTTTCTCACTGATTTATTCCCCCATTTTTCATGGATTTTTTTTCCCCCATTTCTCACTGATTTTTTTCCCCGTTTTTCAAAGATTCCCTCCCCGTTTTTCACTGATTTTTCTCCATTTCTCACTGATTTTCCCACCATTTTTCATGTGGTTTTTTTCCATTTCTCACTGATGTTTTACCCCATTCTTATTACCATTCTCATAGCTCTATTTTATATTTATACATATTCTTATATTTGCATTAGTTCTGTTATACACTAGATTTTTCATAGATATTTGCTACTTAGATTTCATTATATTTTACATGTATACCAATCTATTTCTATTCTTTATATTTTATTTTTATATTAGCTATAAAAACCGTGCCTCTACCCAAATAAAAAGCATTTAAACATTCCTTTTAGACTATATTTAGCTATTTTTTATGGTTCTGTTTTTCATGCATTCTACACCCACCCCTCCCTCTCAATGTTCTGGCACCCAGCATGACCCCCCCCCCCCCCCCCCCCCCATGCCCGACTCACCTGCTCCTCCAGCGCAGCCCGGCTCCCTTTCCCAGGGACCTTGGGGTGCCCCAAACCACGTCGGAGCCCCCAGTCTCCACACCCTCCCCCTCCGTAGGGAACGGGAATGGGATGGGGAGCACACAGGACAAGAAAGGAACACAAAAGACACACTGGACAGAGAGAAGAAAAGGGCTGGAAGCTGGATATGAGGATGAAAGTGGAGCAGCAACAAACCTCAGGACTCTTGACTAGAGAGTGTGGCTGCTGAACGTCTCAAAAAAAACCCCCAGCTCCAACACAACATGCTGTGCTCACGGCTCGGCCTGGGACTCATCAGTGAACATCTCTCTCTTGCCAGGGCCATAAAGCCCCCGAGAAAACACGAGGTGAGGTTGATGTGCTCCGGCTTTGCTCCTGCTCAGCCCTAACCCCAGCCCCTGCTGCCAGTGAGCACCCTGATCTCTGAACCTCTTCTCAGCTTGTTTGTACGCTTCCAAATTCCTTCCTCTTTCTTCAAGCTTCATCTGTTTCCTGGCATTGGGAGAATGACAAGTGTTTAGCACAGCGCAATGAATACAACAGTCTCATTTTCAGAAGACACAACTGAACGAGAACCGACAGCAGCACTGCTTCGAGACAATCTGGGCACACGTTTCCCTTCCAGCAATCTGAGTGTTCTTTTGTGTCACGCCTGAAATCCTGAAAATGGTTTTTTGAGAAAAATTATCCATAACTAGAAAACAATCAAACCAAATAAATAGAACCCCTAGGATATAATAACAGCCCATATACTACAACACTCCAATTCTAATATTAATAAGAAAACAGAAATTAGCTACACAGCATTACCTCAAACAAACACTACATACTGGCAAGAATCAAAACCACCACAAAATAATTCAAAAACTACCCTATGCCTTATGCTACAGGCTAGAACGCCATCGGCAAACCTTATCAAGGTATCCTTTAAAAACAACGCCCCACCAAAAACAAAAACAACACAAAACGCCATTCAAGAACTCCCTTATCAACACCTGAATGAAAAAACATGGCATTAGATAAATAGACCATAGCCCTTAGCATACACCATCTACAAACAAAATAAAGCTATACCATACATCCTCGAAAACCACCTTCAAAGCACGACATTAGAAAAACAAAACTTCCCAGAATTAAAAGCTGTATCTAACAAAAGCCGTCTGATAAAATTAACAACCAAGCCCCCACCATCAGAGCTGCCCCTACTAAACTCCCCATCGTACATATGAAAAATCAGTTTTAAAAACCTACTTCAATTCATTCTGCCTCAAATACAAAGCCATCCAGAAAGTTACCTTCACTCAAAAACAAAAGCGCACGTAGTAAATAACATTAAAAAATAAATCAGCACACTACACACCACAAGCATAAAATATTGAATTAAAACCAAAAATACCCCTATTCATTAAAGAGCCCAGCCGCAAGCTATATTTAACTATAACTTCGTGCAAACGTACACATATCATTAAAATAGATTTCTTTCAGAATACAACTGATGATCTAAAATAGTAAAATGTCCGAGAACGATATTATAATAGGATATCCTCGATCATCCTCCCGCAAATTCTCTCCACTGTATTGTCCGACACACACCGGAAAAAAAATCCAGTTTTTACTTTTTTCAGCTAACTTCTCATTTATTAGCTGAGAGGAATGTTGAATTTGTCTTTACAAATGAGCTGTGGATCAGCCTGTAGATAAGGCTAGCACTGAGAGATAAAAGAAACAATGGGATGGATTCCACTGATTGATGAATGGAAAGAGATAGTTGCCTTTACAAACAAACTGCAGGGCTGCTGATAAATGAAATTGGATATCGAAAGATGAAAGAAGCAACGGGGGGAAACTATGAATTCTATAAGAATTAAAAATTAAAAGGGAGGGTTATACATTAGAGGGGAATTTCAGGTATCAGGCGTTCCGGGAAGTCTGTGCCTCTCAAGTACCTCAGCCAATGGGAAAAGAGAGAGGGAAATGCGGCCGGGAAAATAGGATAAAAAGGAGGCTGCGTCCTCCAAAAATTTGAGAGATCCCAGGGGAATGTCCCATGGCCTCTCCCTTTATTCGAATAAAGCAAAAAGGACTCCTCCGTTTCCTTTTTGGACATAAACCGCTGGTGTTTGTGGATTAATTTTCCTGACATTTAGCAACATATTGTTTAAAAAAAAAAAAAAAAAAAAAAATAAGTGATCCAGAAGAGGGCAACATTGACAGCCATTCCAAGACAGGATGAACAAATGCTTTCACATTGACAGAGGATGCTGCGATGTTCTGAGAACAGAAGATAGAATAAAATAAAGGAAGGTGATGTTACAAGACAGAAAAGGGTAAAATAAAAGGAGTACCTGAGACTGGGGGGCGGGGGGGAAGAAAATGGGGAAATATTAATTGCTACACACTAGGTACAAATGCTTTTTACAAGTAATTTATGAGAAGCAAGCTAAAAGCGTCTTACTGCTGCTAGTGATATCATGCTCCAAGCTCTGCTAATAATTCCTATTTCTAGCAATAGTTAAATTGAACTCACTACATTCCAACTATTTTTCTGCTTGTTTAGATGGCAGATCCGTTTGGAACACACCTTAGTATAGCAAATTCTATGCCCAGGTAGGGACCTCTCAGTTCTTCCATAAAACATTTTCTTCTGCATTATGGCAAGCCTTTGTTTTAGCTTGACAGCTTTCTTGAAACTTAAATTTACGCATGTATCCAAAGACATTTGCAATTCCAGAAATCGGTAGGCACATCATATGGAAAGTAAATAACATTCTCGAGAGGGAGTTGCTTTGTTACTGAGGGGATGAAAAGCAAGGCTAGAGCTAGTAGAACTACCCAAGAAATTGGACTTAACGCAGCTTTTACAAGGCTCAAAGTAGCCATACCGAGATGTTTGAGCTAAAAGCCCCAGTTACCAGACTTACAGGCCTAATAGTTATCACCACACCACATTCCCTGGTTGCAGTATTTTTAACAGCAGTGCAGAACGCTACTGAAAATTATTTTTAGGTTGAATTGTTCTCTCCCCTCACTGCCTGTGTAGCTGTTAGAGGCTTCCAGGAGGCTGGGGAAGCAGACTGCTGGTTTCACTTCCAGACAGGTCACTTCCGTGGTCTGCTGGAGGGCACTTTGAAGCCCGTGTCCTTTTCTTGCTCTATTGTATCTGACAACTTTCCTCCCCCACGTCTGTTTTTTAGCGGGCAGCATTTTTGGAGGGCCAGTCAAAGACCTCAGGCTCCGAGAGAATTCGTCTGCTTTGCTCTGTTTATGTGTGCAACAGATGGGAGCAGCAACTAAGTCAAGTAGTAACTTCTGAGCTGCCCAGTTATCAGTAAACCAAAATATTCTTTTGTGACTCTCGCCAGACGAACATATCATCCTATCCGAGTCACACACTGCCCCTCTGGCATTTTCCAGTCAGACAAAGAATTCCTGGCCCCTTCCTTGCATGAACCTCAGCTCTCCACCTTGTTCCAGAAAGAGTTCTAGATCCAAGGCCCAGTGAGCCAGCTACCCTTTGCTGCCCTGAGCAGTATGGAAACAGCCAAGCCCCAGCCCTGCAGCCCTGCCTAACTCGCCTTTGCCTCCCAAACCTGAACCTTTTCCTTGGCTGTGGCATCCTCACTCATGCAATCCTGAAGACAAAAATCTGATTTGGCAGGTGAGGCCGTTTCTAACGCAAAAGCTTCACCAAGGTTTCTCTCCCAACTTCAGCCTTAAACAGTCCTGTCCTCCTCAGACAGCCCCCACCTCCAGCCTTTAGCTGTAAATACTTACTGGTTTATAGCTAATGCTTGCCACCCCTCAAAATTAAGTCTTTTGATATGCATTTACATCCCTCCCTAACCGTGTCCTCATCACCCTTCCCAAACTCAGCCTCATCTCCAGGCCTAGAACCTCTCCCTAGGTGAGGGACTGTCCTCGGGTAGGAGTGCTGACAGACCTGTGCATGAGCCCAGCTGCATAGCCCGTGCTAATCCCAGCCCAGCTCTAGCCTTTAAACCCACTGGGGCTTTGGTACTGGAGGCCCAGTTACAGTAACCCCTGTGGCCGTTCCGCTTCCAGGCCATCTGTGAGTTGTGATCCCCCACCCTACACCACTTTGGTGAGAAATGCATTCCTTTCTTACAATAAAGTTTTCATTTTATGTCTAAATTCAAGCATTCCGAGAAAACGTGTAGCAATTATATCAAGACAGACATGACAGGCACCAACATTAGTCTTTCATTACACACTTTTCATGCCTTCTCTCCACAGATTTCTTTGAGGCAACTCTGACTCCTTTTCTCACAGGCAGCTCCACACAGCCCCGACTCCTCCTCTCCTCTGTACGACTGGCTAAACCCCAGCCTGTCCCTTCCCCAGCCACCTGAGCCTGTCTGTCCCACACACAGCATCCTCTCACCTTGTCCATCCCTTGCACGGCCACGTGTCCCTTCCTCCTCGCAGCACAGCCAGCAGGCTCCAGCCCACACTGCAGCAGGCTCTGCACCTCCTGCTGGAGCTGTGCTTAGTGAAACTGGCAGCCAGCTGACCCACGCTTTTATAACAACCAGCCTCACTGGGCAGGCAAGGCTGTTTCCACTCCTTGCTAATCAGTACAGCTGTAACTCGTTGGCAACTAGTGCCTTCTGCACTATCCTTACAAACTATTCTCCTACAGAAATGGACCGGAATTCCGCGGGGATTTTCCGGGGATTCCGGGGGGATTTTCCGGGGATTCCGGGAGGATTTTGTCGGGAATTCCGGGGGGATTTTGTCGGGGATTCCGGGGGGAATTTCTGGGGGATTCCGGGGGGATTTTATCGGGGATTCCTGGGGGATATTCCCGGGGATTCCGGGGGGATTTTATCGGGGATTCTGGGCATATTTTCTCGCGGATTCCGGGGGGATTTTCTCAGGGATTCCGGGGAGATTTTATCGGGGATTCCGGGGGGATTTTTCCCGGGAAATGCGGGGGGCTTTTTCCCCGCGATTCCAGGGGGATTTTCCAGGGGATTCCAGGGGGATTTTATCGGGGATACCTGGGGGATTTTCCAGGGGATTCCTGGGGGATTTTCCCGGGGATTCCGGGGGGATTTTCACGGGGATTCCGGGGGGATTTTGTCGGGAATTCCGGGGCGATTTTCTCAGGGAATTCCGGGGGATTTTCTCGGGAATTCCGGGGGGATTTTCCCGAGTATTCCGGGGGGATTTTCCCGAGTATTCCGGGGGGATTTTTTCGGGGAGTCCGGGGGGATTTTCCCGGGGATTCCGAGGGGATATTCCCGGGGAATTCCGGGGGGATTTTCTCCGGGATTCCGGGGGGATTTTCCAGGGGTTTCAGCGAGGAATTTCCCGGGGAATTCCCGGTGGATTTTCCAGGGGATTCCGGGTGGATTTTCTCGGGGATTCCGGGGGGATTTTCCCGAGTATTCCGGGGGGAATTTTTCGGGGAGTCCGGAGGGATTTTCCCGGGGTATCCGGGGTGATTTTACGAGGAATTCCGGGGGGATTTTCCCGAGTGTTCCGGGGGGATTTCCTCGGGGATTACGGGATGATTTTCTCGGGCAATTCCGGGGGATGTTCTCGGGTATTCCGGGGCCATTATCTCGGTGATTCCGGGGAGATTTTCTCGGGGATTCCGAGATTATTTTCCCGGGGAATTCATGGGGATTTTCCCGGGGATTCCGGGGGGATATTCGCGGGGATTCCGGGGGGATATTCGCGGGGATTCCGGGGGATTTTCTCGGAGATTCCGGGGGGATTTTCATGGGGATTCCGGGGTATTTTCTCCTGGATTCCGGGGAATTTTCCGTGGATTCCTGGGGGATTTTGCCGAGTATTTCGGGAGAATTTTCTCGGGGATTCCGGGGTGATTTTCCCGGGAAATTCCGGGGGATTTTCTCGGGGATTCCGGGGGATTTTTTCGGGGAGTCCGGAGGGATTTTCCCGGGGATTCCGGGGGGATTTTACGAGGAATTCCGGGGGGGTTTTCTCGGCGATACCGGGGGGATATTCTCGGGGATTCCGGGATGATTTTCCCGGGGAATTCCAGGGGATTATTCCGGCGATTCCGGGGGGATTTTCTCGGCGATTGCGGGGGGATTTTCTCGGGGATTCCGGGGGGATTATCCCGGGGAATTGTAGGGGATTTTCTCGGGGATTCCGGGGGGATTTTCCCGGGGAATTCCGGGGGGATTTTCTCGGGGAGTCCGGGGAGATTTGCCCGGGGATTCCGAGGGATTTTCAGGGGAATCCGGGGGGATTTTCTCGGGGATTCAGGGGGGTTTTTCTCGGGGATTCAGGGGGGATTTTCCAGGGGATTCCGGGGGGATTTTCTCGCGTATTCCCGGGGCATTTTCCTGGAGATTCCAGGGGGATTTTATCGGGGATTCCGGGGGGATTATCCAGGGGATTCCGGGGGGTTTTTCCAGGGGATTCCGGGCATATTTTCCCGAGTATTACGGGCGAATTTTCTCGGGGATTCCGGGGAGATTTTCTTGGGGATTCCGGGGGGGCTTTCACAGGGATTTCTGGGGGATTTTCGCGTGGATTCCGGGGGGATTTTCTCGCGGATTCCGGGGGCTATTTTCCCGGGGATTCCGGGGGAAATTTCTCGGGGAGTCCGGGGGGATTTTCTAGGGGAATTCCGGGGGATTTTCTCGGGGATTCTGGGGGGATTTTCCCGGCGATTCCGGGTTGATTTTCCCGGGGACTCCGGGGGATTTTCTCGGGGATTTCTGGAGGATTTTCCCGGGGATTCCGGGCGGATTTTCTCGTGGATTCCGGGAGGATTTTCTCTTGGATTCCGGGAGGATTTTCCCGGGGAATTCCGAGGGATTTTCAGGGGAATCCGGGGGGATTTTCTCGGGGATTCCGGGGGGATTTTCTCGGGGATTCCGGGGAGATTTTCTCACGTATTCCCGGGGCATTTTCCTGGAGATTCCAGGGGGGTTTTATCGGGGATTCCGGGGGGATTATCCAGGGGATTCCGGGGGGATATTGCAGAGTATTCCGGGGGGATTTTCTGGGGGATTCCGGGGGGATTTTCCCGGCGAATTCCGGGGGGATTTTCTCGGGGATTCCTAGGGGATTTTCCAGGGGATTCCGGGGTGATTATCCCGGGGATTTTCCTGGGGGATTTTCCCGGGGATTCCGGGGGATTTTCTCGGGGATTCCGGGTTGATTTTCCCGGGGAATTCCGAGGGATTTTCTCGGGGATTCCGGGGGAATCTTCCAGGGGATTCGGGGCGGATTTTCTCGGGGATTCCGGGGAGATTATCCCGGGGATTTCGGGGAGATTTTCTGGGGGATTCCTGGGGGATTTTCTCGGGGATAGCGGACGGATTATCACGGGGATTCCGGGATGAGTTTCTCGGGGAATTCAGGGGGATTTTCCAGGGGATTCCGGGGGGATTTTCCCGGGGAATTCCGGGGGATTTTCTCGGGGATTCCGGGGGGTTTTTCCCGGGGATTCCCGGGGATTTTCTCTCGGATTTTTTCCCCAATTTTTCAAGCATTTTTTCCCGCAATTTTCCTGGATTTTTCCCAAATTTTCCCCATTTCTCACTGATTATTTTCCCCATTTCTCAATGATTTTTGCCCCAATTTATCAAAGATTTTTTTCCCCATTTCTCACTGATGTTTTTCCCCATTTTCCCCCCATTTCTCACTGATTTTTATCCCCCATTTTTCAATGATTTTTCCCCATTTCTCTCTGATTTTTGCCCCATTTCACCATGATGTTTTCCCCATTTCTCACTGATTTTTCCGTTGATTTTTCATGGATTTTTCCACCCATTTTTCGTGGATTTTTTCCCCATTTTTCCCCATTTCTCACTGATTTTTTCCCCCATTTATCACTCCTTTTTCCCCATTTTTCCCCATTTCTCACTGATTTTTTCCGCCATTTTTCATTGATTTTTTCCGCCATTTTTCATGGATGTTTCCCCCAATTTTCATGGATATTTCCTGATTTCCCCCCCCCATTTCTCACTGATATTTGCCCCCATTTCTCTCTGAATTATTCCCCCCATTTTTCATGCATTTTCCCGCCCATTAATCACTGATTTTTTCCCCATTTCTCACCGACTTTTCCCCCCATTTCTCACTGATTTTTATCCCCCACTTCTGACTGATTTTTCCCAATTTTTCGTTGATCTTTTTCCCCATTCCTCACCGATTTTTCCCCCATTTCTCTCTGATTTTTCCATCATTTTTCATGGTTTTTCCCCCCCATTTCTCACTGATTTTACCCCCTTTCTCACTGATTTTATTAATGTTTGTATTTCTATTTCTATTTCTATTTATATTTATTATTATTGTTTTGCATGTTTATGTTTATGTTTATGTTTATATCTATGCAGGTTAACGTTTGTGCATGTTTATGTCTATGTTTATATTTATGCATATTTATTTTTATGCCGGCGAACGCGGGCAGGCGTTTTATGTAAACGCCTATCCGCCGGGGTCCTAGAGAGGCCGCCATCTTGAGCGTGTCGGGACTCTCAAAATGGCGCCTCGGGCGGCACCCCGCCTGACCTGCCAAAAATGGCGGCAGAAAGGGCGGGAAAAAATCAGGACCCCGGTGTGTAGGCATAAGATGCCTGATTACATCGCCGACGCCGATCCGCTCGCCGCCAATTTTCCCGGATGTTTCAGAGCGTGCCGACAACGGCCGCGCGGTCCGCGGTGCCGCGGGCGTGAGGGCGCCGGCGGGCGCGGACAGGCGTTTTATGTAAACGCCTATCCGCCGGGGTCCTAGAGAGGCCGCCATCTTGAGTGTGTCGGGACTCTCAAAATGGCGGCTCGGGCGGCACCCCGCCTGACCTGCCAAAAATGGCGGCAGAAAGGGCGGGAAAAAATCAGGACCCCGGTGTGTAGGCATAAGATGCCTGATTACATCGCCGACGCCGATCCGCTCGCCGACAATTTTCCCGGGCGTGTCAGAGCGTGCCGACAACGGCCGCGCGGTCCGCGGTGCCGCGGGCGTGAGGGCGCCGGCGGGCGCGGACAGGCGTTTTATGTAAACGCCTATCCGCCGGGGTCCTAGAGAGGCCGCCATCTTGAGTGTGTCGGGACTCTCAAAATGGCGGCTCGGGCGGCACCCCGCCTGACCTGCCAAAAATGGCGGCAGAAAGGGCGGGAAAAAATCAGGACCCCGGTGTGTAGGCATAAGATGCCTGATTACATCGCCGACGCCGATCCGCTCGCCGACAATTTTCCCGGGCGTGTCAGAGCGTGCCGACAACGGCCGCGCGGTCCGCGGTGCCGCGGGCGTGAGGGCGCCGGCGGGCGCGGACAGGCGTTTTATGTAAACGCCTATCCGCCGGGGTCCTAGAGAGGCCGCCATCTTGAGTGTGTCGGGACTCTCAAAATGGCGGCTCGGGCGGCACCCCGCCTGACCTGCCAAAAATGGCGGCAGAAAGGGCGGGAAAAAATCAGGACCCCGGTGTGTAGGCATAAGATGCCTGATTACATCGCCGACGCCGATCCGCTCGCCGACAATTTTCCCGGACGTGTCAGAGCGTGCCGACAACGGCCGCGCGGTCCGCGGTGCCGCGGGCGTGAGGGCGCCGGCGGGCGCGGACAGGCGTTTTATGTAAACGCCTATCCGCCGGGGTCCTAGAGAGGCCGCCATCTTGAGCGCTGCCGCAGGGCTGGGTCCCGGCCCGCGGGCCCTTCCGCCATCCTGAGAGGGGCACGGTGCAGTACCCGCCTGTGTCCACACGGCGGCAGCACTGCCGCCCAACTCAGCCCGGCACTGCCGCCCTGTCAGGGACAGCCAGAGAAGGGAGAGAGTTCCAAGCACCAGAGTCCCCACCCGTCATAAAATCCTCTCAATGAACGCCCCAAAAAAACCCCGACCCAAACTAAAAATGCCCTGCCTCTGACCAAATGAAAAAAAAAACCTTTTATATATATATAAATCATCTATTTTTTAATATTTAATTTCTAGTCATAATCTAGACATATTTCATATATTCAATTTAATTGCTATTCTATTTATCATATATACAATATTATTTTATTATTCATTATATACATAGATTTATATTACTAATGTTATTTCTATTTTATCTATATCCATCTATATTTGGAGGTTCATAGTTTTTAATATTATTTCTTTAAAAGCTCTGCCTCTAACCAAATAGAAACAAAAAACTCGATTATTTTAAATTATATTTGAATATATTTTTCTATTTAGTTTTCATATTTATATCTGTAGATTTATATGTCTATATTGTGGATTCTATATTTATATACTATTTAATGTAGTTTTTACTAGTATATTAATATACTAGATGCTATTTACATTCTATTATAACATACTATTTAATAGAACATATTAAAATCGATAAATTATTTCTATTACATACTACATACATGTATTTTATATTTATATTTATTTCTATATATTTATACTTACATATATATATGCATATATAGTTATAATAATTTTATGTCAGTATCTATTTTTGCATATTTGTATATTTTTGCCTATATTATTTTCAAAAAACCCTCCTCTAACCAAATAAAAACCAATAAAACATTCCTTTTAAAGTCTGAATATTTATATATTTCTATTTTCATAACATAATATAATGTAATGTAATATATTTATATATTGGTTTCTTATATTTGCTTCTATATTTTTATTCTTTATCTTTTCTATTTACAGTATCTATTAAAAAACCCTACCTCTATCCAAACACAAGCCAATAAAACATTCCTTTTAGACTATATTTAGCTATTTTTTAAGGTTCTGTTTTTCATGCATTCTACACCCACCCCTCCCTCTCAATGTTCTGGCACCCACCATGACCCCCCGCCATGCCCGACTCACCTGCTCCTCCAGCGCAGCCCGGCTCCCTCTCCCAGGGACCTTGGGGTGCCCCAAACCACGTCGGAGCCCCCCTCAGCCTTTTTTCCTCACCCCAAAGAAGGCACAGAACGACTCCTTTAATGAAGTTGTTTTAACAATTGTAAGGCTAGAGCTTTTGGTATCCACTGCTTGCCATCCCTTGTAAACCAATTTTTTTCTTCTTTCTTCTGCAGCTTAATAAACCTCTTTTTTTCCCCATAGTTTTCCAAATGCATGTATTACCGCATATGCATATTTAGAATCAGTAAATATATTTAATGTCTTGTCCTGCTATAATTCACAGGCTCTCACAAGCGTGTGCAGCTCTGCTGTCTGAGCTGACCAGGTGGCTGGTAACCTCCCCCCTTCCTTTAATTGCTTTCCATTCACGATAGAGTATCCTGTAAATCATGAAGAATGGGGGGAAAAATCAGTGAGAAATGGGGAAAAGTGGGGAAAAAATCCGTTAGAAATGGGTGGGGAAATTCCATGAAAAATGGCGAAAGAAATC
Source organism: Sturnus vulgaris (assembly GCF_052056855.1). Lineage (NCBI taxonomy): Eukaryota > Metazoa > Chordata > Aves > Passeriformes > Sturnidae > Sturnus > Sturnus vulgaris. The sequence continues at coordinate 15,392 of NW_028276009.1, forward strand.
AGTGAGAAATGGGGAAAAATGGGTAAAAAATCAGTGCGAAATGGGGGGGGGGGGGGGGGGGGAGGAAATCAATGAGAAATCGGGGAAAAACATAAGTAAGAAACGGGGGGGGAAAGTCCATGAAAAATGGGGAAAAATCAGTGGGAAATGGGGATAAATCTGGAAAAAATCCATGAAAAATGGGGGAAAATATCAGTGAGAAATGGGGGAAAATGGGGAAAAAGTCAGTGAGAAATGGGGAAAAATCAGTGAAAAAACGGGGGGAAAACTCCATGAAGAATGGGGAAAAAAATCAGTGAGAAATGGGGAAAAAAATCCCTGAAAAATGGGGGAAAATATCAGTGAGAAATGGGAAAAAATGGGGAAAAAAATCATTGATAAATCGGGGGAAAAATCAGTGTGAAAGGGGGGGAAAAATCGGGATCGGGGACGTGGACCGGGACTGGGATCGGGGACCGGGACGGGGAAATGGGACAGGGACCGGGATCGCGGACGGGGACCTGGGACAGGGACCGGAACCGGGATCGGGGACGGGGACTGGAGACAGGGACCGGGACCGGGACCGGGATTGGGGACTGGGACCAGGACCGTGATCGGGTTCCGGGACGGGGAACTGGGACTGGGACCAGGATCGGGGACCGGAACCGGGGACTGGGACCGGGACCAGGACTGGGGACGGGGACTGGGGACAGTGACCGGGACTGCAATCGGCACCGCCCCCCGAACCGCTCCCGGAACCGCTCCCCGGGCTACCCCGGCACGGCGACCGGGAACGCCCCCGGCACCGCCCCGGCACCGCCCCCGGGGGCGGTGCCGGGGCGGTGCCCGGGGGCGTCTCCCCGGTCGCCCGTCGCCCGGGTAGCCCCGGGGCGCCGCGTTCCCGCGAGACGCGGTCGGGGGGCGGGACGGCGCGGGGCGGTGACGCGCTTCATGCCAGGAGCAGGGCCGGGTGCGACGAAGACGGGAGCGGGACGACCCGATACCGCGCGGGGCCGCGGGCCCGGCGGAGCCCGGCCCGCTGGGTAGGGGCCGCCAATGGCACCGGGGCTTCTGCTTCGGCTTCTGTCCGTGTCGGCGGGGAGGCCCCAGCCAGCGGTGCCCCTCTCCCTCGGCGACACGGGCGTGGAACTCGGCATCGGGCGCTGCATCGCCGCGGACAGCAGGGGGCGCACGGGTACCGATACTGCCATGGGGCCCGGCGCTGCTCTCCTGCTCCGCCGCCAGGCGGCGCTGCGCTGCCGTCCTGCCGCGCCTCCGGGCACGCTCGGTTTCCTCGGGACCCCGGGCCCCGCCTGTCCCGCCGCTGCGGAGGCGGGGGATGCTTTATGGGACTGCCCGAGCTGGCGGTGCCGGGTCTGGGGCGTTGGGGCGCGCCTTGGGGGGCTGCGGGTGCGCTCGTTTCCTCTTCTGCATGGCCTTCTGTGTGAGCATCTCTCGTTGCGACTGCTCTTGGAGAGTCAAACCCCTCCTCCTAAGTGGTCTCAGGAGCCTGGCAGGGTGAGTTTTGTTTCACAGGGGAAAGGGCCACTGGTCGTGTCCAGAGACCTGTGCACCCAGCCAGGTTTCTGCCTGATAAAATTCCAAATGGATGAGGATTTCTCCCAGCCCCAAGCTGCCCCCACCTGTAACCCTGGCTGCCTTTGGGGTGCCCAAAGCCTCCTCTGTGCAGATCTCAGGAACCTGGGAGGGGTGAACAATGTTGCACAGGGAAAAACCCCACAGATTTTATCTCCGGGCCTGGGGCCAGGAGCAGGCATTTGCGTGCTATAATTCCAGAAGGAGCACGGTGTCTCCCAGACCCAAGCCGCATCCAGCTGTGACCCAGCTGCTCTTGGAGTGCCAAAAGCCTCCTCGTAGCTGATCTCGGGAACCCTGGAAGGGTGAGTTTGGTTTCACAGGGAAAAGGCCTCCGTTTGTGTCCAGAGATCAAATAAGGGACTCTGCTTTTCCTCTAGTTCTCCTTCCTGTTTTCACCTGGGCTAGAAGGATGGGCATGGCCTGTATTTCTCATATCAAAGTGATGTTACTAAATTTGTCCAGAAGTTCTGATTGTTATTTTTATTAGTAGTAGTAATTTTCTGATAGAAAACACTCTCATTTTGCCTTTCCCACGTTGTTTCCAGGTGCTGCCCAGGATGGACATCTGTGGTCTCAGACCGTGATTCCCGAGGAGCAAGGAAAGCCTTTTCCTCACCTGCACAGTTCAGGTGGATGGGACAGAATTGGTGTGGCCTGACAAGGCAGGAAAAGCTGTCTGTGTTCTGGAGTGCCTTGAAAGCTTTCTCCGTCAGGTTTGGAAGGGGTTTCTCTTTGGGATTTCTTGTGATGCAGCACCACGGGTATCCCTTTGTGCCAAGTCCAGTGCTAAAGGATTGAAGAACTGACAAGTGGGGTCTGGGATGAAAATGCCGCTAATAAAATTAAGCAAAGAATACAATAAGAGAAATGAGCATCCTTTTAATGTCTGAAATAGTTAGGAATAAAAATGCTGGAAAAGGGCACTCTGAATTGGTGTCACTTGTCATGGATAAAACCCCAGAGTGAGGAATCAGAGCAGAAGTTGAGAGCTGGAATCCTTCTGCAGTCGACTTAATTTTCTTTTCCTCCTCTCTTTCAGGACAGGAAGAATCACGACTCTCCTGGCATCTTTGCCAAGAGCTGTGGTGTTTGATCAGCCAAAGCCCAGAGGCTTCAGCACCAGAGGTCTGAGCCTGGAGGGCTCCTGGTGCTGCCCGTGCTGTGGGCTATGTCAGAGGATGCAGGGTTCCTCTTTGCCTCCCTGCTGGGATTAACTGCCATGGGAATGTGGGATCTGGGTGAAACTCCAGCTCTCCTGGTGTTCAGGGGAGCAAGGTCTGAGGGACTCCTCTCTGGGGATGTGCGGTGAAGGACTGAATAGTGTGGAAGGAGAGTATTTATAAACTGTATCACTGTTTCTCCCAAAATTGGGGTGGAGCAGTGATGGGGGTGGTTGGGTTTGGTCTGGGCCTGTTATTCTTTGTGCAATTTTTAAATTCTCTTGTATGATTTACTGTCCGGTATCTTTCTAACAAAAGCTGACATAAATTTAGATTAAGGATTAGAACTTGGGTCCATTCATTGCAAACATTTGACAAGGCTGGAGGACTGGGGGTGGTGACTGCTCTCAGGAAAGGTTACTTATTAATACTGTGTCAGATTTCCCGCAGTGACTGTCAGGCCTGCATGGCTGTGAGTTCGTGCTCTTCTCACTGGGGAAATAAGTTCAGCAAAATTAGAAATGTTAGAAAAATCCAGCCAAAAATTCCACCTCTGTACCCTCTAAGTTTTCCCAGCTAGGAGCTGCACAGAAGTCAGGCAGGGGAAGTGACAACAGGGAACAGCTGAAAAATTCAAAGGCACAAAGAGGAAAGGGGAAAGGTTTCAGAAAACAATTCTATGGTCTAAGAATAATTTCTGATTCCCTACTGAGAAGAACACGAACTCACAGCCATTCAGGCCTGACAGTCCCCTGCAGTGAGAGCTCAGCACACATCCACAGAGGCAAGTCCAGCATCTTAAATGAAAAAATAAAAATAAAAACCAGAAGAAAAAGGTGATTTCTTCTGCTTCAGAGTTATTTCAAGTTCTTAAAGCCCAAGCAACATTTGCTCTTGATTTTGGTTGGGTGAATCATGAGCAGTGGGCACGGGTCATGCCATTCATTGAGCAGAAAACCCGGGGTCATTTAGAGGGGACACAAGAACTGTTTGTGTAGCGACCTCGGGCTGCAGAGGGGCAGGAGAAAGGCCAAGGGAGCTCCCTGGGGCCACCAGGGCCTGTGGGGAACAGAATGGACGCTTGGATGACCAGTGGAGGTGAGGAGTGGATCTGAGTTCATCTACAGGGAAATAAGGAGGGGATACTCTGGAGTGAAAAGCTGAGGTGATGAGTTCACCCACCTGGGCACGAGTTGTGTTTGCACAAAGTGGGAACAGAGGTGAAGGTCAATCCAAAGTCGATCCTGCTTGACCTCTGAATTCCAGGATAAGTTTTACAAGCTGCCAAATGAGGGAGTAAAAATACACAAAAATGAAACCGAGAGCATTCATGAGGTTCCTGGGAGTCCATTACACTGTTGTCATAGAATTCTTAATGAGTTTTGAGCTTTTAATGACAACAATTCAGTACTTTCTTTGGATTATTCACTGTGTAGGATTTGGGGTTTATCTGGATTTTAAAGGCGTCGTGGTGGCCCTGACACTGCTCAGGAGCTGGTAGGAAAAGCAGGGTCAGAGCTCCTGGCAGGCACAGGGTGTTTTTCCCAGAGTGGACTGTGGAGGAATTGTTTGGGCCTTGGATTGTCCCTCTGGGTGATGCCAGTTGCTGTGATTTGTGTAATTCCATACATTTAACTCCCAATACTTCCCAGCCCAGGAGCTTGAGCTGACAGGGCAGCACACAGATTGTTCTCTGTGCTGTGCCCCGATTTGGGGTTGGCTGTCAGCTTTGCTAGCTCCCGTGAATTATGCCCATAGCCCCGAATTCCCTGCTCAATTCCCACTGCCATAACCTCACAGCGCCTCATGGAGTGGGGATATACTGTGGCAGGAAGCTCAGCAGCATCGGCACAGGGACAGGTGTATATTCCAAAGAATTTGCTGTTTCAAACCCTCATCCCCCAGCCCCGCCGATGTCCCTGGGGGGCACTTGACAGAGTTACCTGGATTTCAGCTGATTTCACCCCCCCGAGCTCGGGCTCCAGGTGATCTTTTCAAGCAGGAGAAGGCAGGGGCCGGAGGCGCTCGTGGCCCGTGCCGAGGCAGTCCCTGGGGCCACGAGAGGACATCTCTCCCTGCAGAATTTCAGTTCTTTCCAGAGCCTCAGCAGTGACAGAGGACAAAGAGGAAGATGAGGAGGAGGAAGAAGGGGGAGAGGGTTTGAGAGGAGGGGAAGCCCAAATCCGTGCTGTGTGCGGAGCTCCGACAGCACGCTGCAGCCCGCAGCTCAGTGTGAGCACGGGGCAGAGGAGGCGATTTCTGGGCATTCAATCACCCTGAGGCGGGCCCGGCACCGCCCCTGCAGCACCGTCCCCAACACAGCTCGGTACCGCTCCGGGATCACCCGGCCCCGCCCCCGGTGCCGCCCGGGACCACTGGGGACCGCCCCTAAAGCACCGCCCCGGCCCCGCCCGGTCCCGTCCCCGGGACCTCCGTGCCCCGCCTCGCCAAGCCCCGGCTCCGCCCCGAGCCTGCCCGGGCTGCGCCGGGACCATCGCTGGCGGCCCCGCCCCTCTTCCCCGGGCCGAAGCGGGCTGAAGGAGATGTCCGCACGATTGGAAACGCCGCCGAAAATCGCACCCGTGGGATCGGTGTCGGCGTCGTGCGCAGGCATCCCACTAGAGCGAGCGGGCTCCTTGCTGTGCCACCCTCCTTTTGCAGCCAGAGTTAGAAGGTCGGGGAGCGACACCCGAGCCGCCATCTTGGGAGAGGCAGGCGCGCAGTACCGCGCTCTGCCCACAGGGTGGCGCTTGGGAGACAGGCAAGGGATGGAATCAAGGAGTGTCCCAATCCTTGAGGAAATCCCCCTGAATGAACGCCCCAAAAAACCCCGACCAGAACTGACAAACCTCCTGCCTCTGTATGAGTGCAAAGGGTGTGCAAGGAGTGTGCAAATAGTGTGCATTAGCAATCGATCGGCAGGCATTGGAAATCGATCGCCGATCTAATCGATCGGCAGGCGCGATCAATCGATCGCCGATCTAATCGATCGGCAGGCATTAGCAATCGATCGCCGATCTAATCGATCGGCAGGCGCGATCAATCGATCGCCGATCTAATCGATCGGCAGGCATTAGCAATCGATCGCCGATCTAATCGATCGGCAGGCGCGATCAATCGATCGCCGAGCTAATCGATCGGCAGGCATTGGAAATCGATCGCCGAGCTAATCGATCGGCAGGCATTGGAAATCGATCGCCGAGCTAATCGATCGGCAGGCGCGATCAATCGATCGCCGATCTAATCGATCGGCAGGCATTAGCAATCGATCGCCGATCTAATCGATCGGCAGGCTCGATCAATCGATCGCCGATCTAATCGATCGGCAGGCATTAGCAATCGATCGCCGATCTAATCGATCGGCAGGCACGATCAATCGATCGCCGATCTAATCGATCGGCAGGCGCGATCAATCGATCGCCGATCTAATCGATCGGCAGGCATTAGCAATCGATCGCCGATCTAATCGATCGGCAGGCGCGATCAATCGATCGCCGATCTAATCGATCGGCAGGCATTAGCAATCGATCGCCGATCTAATCGATCGGCAGGCGCGATCAATCGATCGCCGATCTAATCGATCGGCAGGCATTAGCAATCGATCGCCGATATAATCGATCGGCAGGCACGATCAATCGATCGCTGATCTAATCCATAGGCACGCATTAGCTATCGATCGCCGATCTGATTTTTCCCGCCATTTCTCAATGATTTTTTCCCCCATTTCTCACTGATTTTTCCCCAATTTTTCATGCATTTTTTCCCGCAATTTTCGTGGATTTTTTCCCATATTTTCCCCATTTCTCACTGATTTTTTTCCCCCATTTCTCAATGATTTGTTTCCCCAATTTATCAAAGATTTTTTTTCCCCATTTCACCATGATGTTTCCCCCATTTCTCACTGATTTTTTCCCCCATTTCTCACTGATTTTTTCCCCCCATTTTTCCATGGATATTTCCCGATTTTCCCCCCCATTGCTCACTGATTTTTGCCCCCATTTCTCTCTGAATTTTCCCCCCATTTTCCATGCATTTTTCCCCCCATTAATCACTGATTTTTTTCCCCATTTATCACTGATATTTGCCCCCATTTCTCTCTGAATTTTTCCTTCCATTTTTCATGCATTTTTCCGCCCATTAATCACTGATTTTCTCCCCATTTATCACTGATTATTGCCCCCATTTTTCACTTATTTTTTCCCCACAGCATCGGCCACCACAGCACGAGCGACAACAGCTCGCTCTGTTCCCGCCATTGCCCATGGATTGTTTCCCTGTTTTCCATGGATTTTTTCCCCATTTCTCACTGATCCCCCCCCCCCCCCCCATTTCTCACTGAATATTCCCCCATTTTTCATCGACTTTTCCCCCATTTCTCACTGATTTTTTCCCCATTTCTCAATTATTTTTTCCCCCACTTTTCCCCGTTTCTCACTGATTTATTCCCCCATTTTTCATGGATTTTTTTTCCCCCATTTCTCACTGATTTTTTTCCCCGTTTTTCAAAGATTCCCTCCCCGTTTTTCACTGATTTTTCTCCATTTCTCACTGATTTTCCCACCATTTTTCATGTGGTTTTTTTCCATTTCTCACTGATGTTTTACCCCATTCTTATTACCATTCTCATAGCTCTATTTTATATTTATACATATTCTTATATTTGCATTAGTTCTGTTATACACTAGATTTTTCATAGATATTTGCTACTTAGATTTCATTATATTTTACATGTATACCAATCTATTTCTATTCTTTATATTTTATTTTTATATTAGCTATAAAAACCGTGCCTCTACCCAAATAAAAAGCATTTAAACATTCCTTTTAGACTATATTTAGCTATTTTTTATGGTTCTGTTTTTCATGCATTCTACACCCACCCCTCCCTCTCAATGTTCTGGCACCCAGCATGACCCCCCCCCCCCCCCCCCCCCCATGCCCGACTCACCTGCTCCTCCAGCGCAGCCCGGCTCCCTTTCCCAGGGACCTTGGGGTGCCCCAAACCACGTCGGAGCCCCCAGTCTCCACACCCTCCCCCTCCGTAGGGAACGGGAATGGGATGGGGAGCACACAGGACAAGAAAGGAACACAAAAGACACACTGGACAGAGAGAAGAAAAGGGCTGGAAGCTGGATATGAGGATGAAAGTGGAGCAGCAACAAACCTCAGGACTCTTGACTAGAGAGTGTGGCTGCTGAACGTCTCAAAAAAAACCCCCAGCTCCAACACAACATGCTGTGCTCACGGCTCGGCCTGGGACTCATCAGTGAACATCTCTCTCTTGCCAGGGCCATAAAGCCCCCGAGAAAACACGAGGTGAGGTTGATGTGCTCCGGCTTTGCTCCTGCTCAGCCCTAACCCCAGCCCCTGCTGCCAGTGAGCACCCTGATCTCTGAACCTCTTCTCAGCTTGTTTGTACGCTTCCAAATTCCTTCCTCTTTCTTCAAGCTTCATCTGTTTCCTGGCATTGGGAGAATGACAAGTGTTTAGCACAGCGCAATGAATACAACAGTCTCATTTTCAGAAGACACAACTGAACGAGAACCGACAGCAGCACTGCTTCGAGACAATCTGGGCACACGTTTCCCTTCCAGCAATCTGAGTGTTCTTTTGTGTCACGCCTGAAATCCTGAAAATGGTTTTTTGAGAAAAATTATCCATAACTAGAAAACAATCAAACCAAATAAATAGAACCCCTAGGATATAATAACAGCCCATATACTACAACACTCCAATTCTAATATTAATAAGAAAACAGAAATTAGCTACACAGCATTACCTCAAACAAACACTACATACTGGCAAGAATCAAAACCACCACAAAATAATTCAAAAACTACCCTATGCCTTATGCTACAGGCTAGAACGCCATCGGCAAACCTTATCAAGGTATCCTTTAAAAACAACGCCCCACCAAAAACAAAAACAACACAAAACGCCATTCAAGAACTCCCTTATCAACACCTGAATGAAAAAACATGGCATTAGATAAATAGACCATAGCCCTTAGCATACACCATCTACAAACAAAATAAAGCTATACCATACATCCTCGAAAACCACCTTCAAAGCACGACATTAGAAAAACAAAACTTCCCAGAATTAAAAGCTGTATCTAACAAAAGCCGTCTGATAAAATTAACAACCAAGCCCCCACCATCAGAGCTGCCCCTACTAAACTCCCCATCGTACATATGAAAAATCAGTTTTAAAAACCTACTTCAATTCATTCTGCCTCAAATACAAAGCCATCCAGAAAGTTACCTTCACTCAAAAACAAAAGCGCACGTAGTAAATAACATTAAAAAATAAATCAGCACACTACACACCACAAGCATAAAATATTGAATTAAAACCAAAAATACCCCTATTCATTAAAGAGCCCAGCCGCAAGCTATATTTAACTATAACTTCGTGCAAACGTACACATATCATTAAAATAGATTTCTTTCAGAATACAACTGATGATCTAAAATAGTAAAATGTCCGAGAACGATATTATAATAGGATATCCTCGATCATCCTCCCGCAAATTCTCTCCACTGTATTGTCCGACACACACCGGAAAAAAAATCCAGTTTTTACTTTTTTCAGCTAACTTCTCATTTATTAGCTGAGAGGAATGTTGAATTTGTCTTTACAAATGAGCTGTGGATCAGCCTGTAGATAAGGCTAGCACTGAGAGATAAAAGAAACAATGGGATGGATTCCACTGATTGATGAATGGAAAGAGATAGTTGCCTTTACAAACAAACTGCAGGGCTGCTGATAAATGAAATTGGATATCGAAAGATGAAAGAAGCAACGGGGGGAAACTATGAATTCTATAAGAATTAAAAATTAAAAGGGAGGGTTATACATTAGAGGGGAATTTCAGGTATCAGGCGTTCCGGGAAGTCTGTGCCTCTCAAGTACCTCAGCCAATGGGAAAAGAGAGAGGGAAATGCGGCCGGGAAAATAGGATAAAAAGGAGGCTGCGTCCTCCAAAAATTTGAGAGATCCCAGGGGAATGTCCCATGGCCTCTCCCTTTATTCGAATAAAGCAAAAAGGACTCCTCCGTTTCCTTTTTGGACATAAACCGCTGGTGTTTGTGGATTAATTTTCCTGACATTTAGCAACATATTGTTTAAAAAAAAAAAAAAAAAAAAAAATAAGTGATCCAGAAGAGGGCAACATTGACAGCCATTCCAAGACAGGATGAACAAATGCTTTCACATTGACAGAGGATGCTGCGATGTTCTGAGAACAGAAGATAGAATAAAATAAAGGAAGGTGATGTTACAAGACAGAAAAGGGTAAAATAAAAGGAGTACCTGAGACTGGGGGGCGGGGGGGAAGAAAATGGGGAAATATTAATTGCTACACACTAGGTACAAATGCTTTTTACAAGTAATTTATGAGAAGCAAGCTAAAAGCGTCTTACTGCTGCTAGTGATATCATGCTCCAAGCTCTGCTAATAATTCCTATTTCTAGCAATAGTTAAATTGAACTCACTACATTCCAACTATTTTTCTGCTTGTTTAGATGGCAGATCCGTTTGGAACACACCTTAGTATAGCAAATTCTATGCCCAGGTAGGGACCTCTCAGTTCTTCCATAAAACATTTTCTTCTGCATTATGGCAAGCCTTTGTTTTAGCTTGACAGCTTTCTTGAAACTTAAATTTACGCATGTATCCAAAGACATTTGCAATTCCAGAAATCGGTAGGCACATCATATGGAAAGTAAATAACATTCTCGAGAGGGAGTTGCTTTGTTACTGAGGGGATGAAAAGCAAGGCTAGAGCTAGTAGAACTACCCAAGAAATTGGACTTAACGCAGCTTTTACAAGGCTCAAAGTAGCCATACCGAGATGTTTGAGCTAAAAGCCCCAGTTACCAGACTTACAGGCCTAATAGTTATCACCACACCACATTCCCTGGTTGCAGTATTTTTAACAGCAGTGCAGAACGCTACTGAAAATTATTTTTAGGTTGAATTGTTCTCTCCCCTCACTGCCTGTGTAGCTGTTAGAGGCTTCCAGGAGGCTGGGGAAGCAGACTGCTGGTTTCACTTCCAGACAGGTCACTTCCGTGGTCTGCTGGAGGGCACTTTGAAGCCCGTGTCCTTTTCTTGCTCTATTGTATCTGACAACTTTCCTCCCCCACGTCTGTTTTTTAGCGGGCAGCATTTTTGGAGGGCCAGTCAAAGACCTCAGGCTCCGAGAGAATTCGTCTGCTTTGCTCTGTTTATGTGTGCAACAGATGGGAGCAGCAACTAAGTCAAGTAGTAACTTCTGAGCTGCCCAGTTATCAGTAAACCAAAATATTCTTTTGTGACTCTCGCCAGACGAACATATCATCCTATCCGAGTCACACACTGCCCCTCTGGCATTTTCCAGTCAGACAAAGAATTCCTGGCCCCTTCCTTGCATGAACCTCAGCTCTCCACCTTGTTCCAGAAAGAGTTCTAGATCCAAGGCCCAGTGAGCCAGCTACCCTTTGCTGCCCTGAGCAGTATGGAAACAGCCAAGCCCCAGCCCTGCAGCCCTGCCTAACTCGCCTTTGCCTCCCAAACCTGAACCTTTTCCTTGGCTGTGGCATCCTCACTCATGCAATCCTGAAGACAAAAATCTGATTTGGCAGGTGAGGCCGTTTCTAACGCAAAAGCTTCACCAAGGTTTCTCTCCCAACTTCAGCCTTAAACAGTCCTGTCCTCCTCAGACAGCCCCCACCTCCAGCCTTTAGCTGTAAATACTTACTGGTTTATAGCTAATGCTTGCCACCCCTCAAAATTAAGTCTTTTGATATGCATTTACATCCCTCCCTAACCGTGTCCTCATCACCCTTCCCAAACTCAGCCTCATCTCCAGGCCTAGAACCTCTCCCTAGGTGAGGGACTGTCCTCGGGTAGGAGTGCTGACAGACCTGTGCATGAGCCCAGCTGCATAGCCCGTGCTAATCCCAGCCCAGCTCTAGCCTTTAAACCCACTGGGGCTTTGGTACTGGAGGCCCAGTTACAGTAACCCCTGTGGCCGTTCCGCTTCCAGGCCATCTGTGAGTTGTGATCCCCCACCCTACACCACTTTGGTGAGAAATGCATTCCTTTCTTACAATAAAGTTTTCATTTTATGTCTAAATTCAAGCATTCCGAGAAAACGTGTAGCAATTATATCAAGACAGACATGACAGGCACCAACATTAGTCTTTCATTACACACTTTTCATGCCTTCTCTCCACAGATTTCTTTGAGGCAACTCTGACTCCTTTTCTCACAGGCAGCTCCACACAGCCCCGACTCCTCCTCTCCTCTGTACGACTGGCTAAACCCCAGCCTGTCCCTTCCCCAGCCACCTGAGCCTGTCTGTCCCACACACAGCATCCTCTCACCTTGTCCATCCCTTGCACGGCCACGTGTCCCTTCCTCCTCGCAGCACAGCCAGCAGGCTCCAGCCCACACTGCAGCAGGCTCTGCACCTCCTGCTGGAGCTGTGCTTAGTGAAACTGGCAGCCAGCTGACCCACGCTTTTATAACAACCAGCCTCACTGGGCAGGCAAGGCTGTTTCCACTCCTTGCTAATCAGTACAGCTGTAACTCGTTGGCAACTAGTGCCTTCTGCACTATCCTTACAAACTATTCTCCTACAGAAATGGACCGGAATTCCGCGGGGATTTTCCGGGGATTCCGGGGGGATTTTCCGGGGATTCCGGGAGGATTTTGTCGGGAATTCCGGGGGGATTTTGTCGGGGATTCCGGGGGGAATTTCTGGGGGATTCCGGGGGGATTTTATCGGGGATTCCTGGGGGATATTCCCGGGGATTCCGGGGGGATTTTATCGGGGATTCTGGGCATATTTTCTCGCGGATTCCGGGGGGATTTTCTCAGGGATTCCGGGGAGATTTTATCGGGGATTCCGGGGGGATTTTTCCCGGGAAATGCGGGGGGCTTTTTCCCCGCGATTCCAGGGGGATTTTCCAGGGGATTCCAGGGGGATTTTATCGGGGATACCTGGGGGATTTTCCAGGGGATTCCTGGGGGATTTTCCCGGGGATTCCGGGGGGATTTTCACGGGGATTCCGGGGGGATTTTGTCGGGAATTCCGGGGCGATTTTCTCAGGGAATTCCGGGGGATTTTCTCGGGAATTCCGGGGGGATTTTCCCGAGTATTCCGGGGGGATTTTCCCGAGTATTCCGGGGGGATTTTTTCGGGGAGTCCGGGGGGATTTTCCCGGGGATTCCGAGGGGATATTCCCGGGGAATTCCGGGGGGATTTTCTCCGGGATTCCGGGGGGATTTTCCAGGGGTTTCAGCGAGGAATTTCCCGGGGAATTCCCGGTGGATTTTCCAGGGGATTCCGGGTGGATTTTCTCGGGGATTCCGGGGGGATTTTCCCGAGTATTCCGGGGGGAATTTTTCGGGGAGTCCGGAGGGATTTTCCCGGGGTATCCGGGGTGATTTTACGAGGAATTCCGGGGGGATTTTCCCGAGTGTTCCGGGGGGATTTCCTCGGGGATTACGGGATGATTTTCTCGGGCAATTCCGGGGGATGTTCTCGGGTATTCCGGGGCCATTATCTCGGTGATTCCGGGGAGATTTTCTCGGGGATTCCGAGATTATTTTCCCGGGGAATTCATGGGGATTTTCCCGGGGATTCCGGGGGGATATTCGCGGGGATTCCGGGGGGATATTCGCGGGGATTCCGGGGGATTTTCTCGGAGATTCCGGGGGGATTTTCATGGGGATTCCGGGGTATTTTCTCCTGGATTCCGGGGAATTTTCCGTGGATTCCTGGGGGATTTTGCCGAGTATTTCGGGAGAATTTTCTCGGGGATTCCGGGGTGATTTTCCCGGGAAATTCCGGGGGATTTTCTCGGGGATTCCGGGGGATTTTTTCGGGGAGTCCGGAGGGATTTTCCCGGGGATTCCGGGGGGATTTTACGAGGAATTCCGGGGGGGTTTTCTCGGCGATACCGGGGGGATATTCTCGGGGATTCCGGGATGATTTTCCCGGGGAATTCCAGGGGATTATTCCGGCGATTCCGGGGGGATTTTCTCGGCGATTGCGGGGGGATTTTCTCGGGGATTCCGGGGGGATTATCCCGGGGAATTGTAGGGGATTTTCTCGGGGATTCCGGGGGGATTTTCCCGGGGAATTCCGGGGGGATTTTCTCGGGGAGTCCGGGGAGATTTGCCCGGGGATTCCGAGGGATTTTCAGGGGAATCCGGGGGGATTTTCTCGGGGATTCAGGGGGGTTTTTCTCGGGGATTCAGGGGGGATTTTCCAGGGGATTCCGGGGGGATTTTCTCGCGTATTCCCGGGGCATTTTCCTGGAGATTCCAGGGGGATTTTATCGGGGATTCCGGGGGGATTATCCAGGGGATTCCGGGGGGTTTTTCCAGGGGATTCCGGGCATATTTTCCCGAGTATTACGGGCGAATTTTCTCGGGGATTCCGGGGAGATTTTCTTGGGGATTCCGGGGGGGCTTTCACAGGGATTTCTGGGGGATTTTCGCGTGGATTCCGGGGGGATTTTCTCGCGGATTCCGGGGGCTATTTTCCCGGGGATTCCGGGGGAAATTTCTCGGGGAGTCCGGGGGGATTTTCTAGGGGAATTCCGGGGGATTTTCTCGGGGATTCTGGGGGGATTTTCCCGGCGATTCCGGGTTGATTTTCCCGGGGACTCCGGGGGATTTTCTCGGGGATTTCTGGAGGATTTTCCCGGGGATTCCGGGCGGATTTTCTCGTGGATTCCGGGAGGATTTTCTCTTGGATTCCGGGAGGATTTTCCCGGGGAATTCCGAGGGATTTTCAGGGGAATCCGGGGGGATTTTCTCGGGGATTCCGGGGGGATTTTCTCGGGGATTCCGGGGAGATTTTCTCACGTATTCCCGGGGCATTTTCCTGGAGATTCCAGGGGGGTTTTATCGGGGATTCCGGGGGGATTATCCAGGGGATTCCGGGGGGATATTGCAGAGTATTCCGGGGGGATTTTCTGGGGGATTCCGGGGGGATTTTCCCGGCGAATTCCGGGGGGATTTTCTCGGGGATTCCTAGGGGATTTTCCAGGGGATTCCGGGGTGATTATCCCGGGGATTTTCCTGGGGGATTTTCCCGGGGATTCCGGGGGATTTTCTCGGGGATTCCGGGTTGATTTTCCCGGGGAATTCCGAGGGATTTTCTCGGGGATTCCGGGGGAATCTTCCAGGGGATTCGGGGCGGATTTTC
>NW_028276010.1:0-30330 GCF_052056855.1 Sturnus vulgaris
TGAGCGATTCCTAACAGCAGAAGCAGCAGAGGCACAAACTGCATGACGAGAAGGGACAACGTAGAACACGTCTCTGTCCTGGCACATTTTCGTGTGCGATACTTCCCTCCGGGTCTTCGGGCCTTGCGAAGCCCTGTGTACTGCGAGCGCTGCTACTCGCAGCTGAGAAGGACCGTGGAGCTAGCGGCGAATTCGGAGAGCTCTTCGCTGCACTGCGCCGCTCGCAAGCGGCTTCGTTTTCGCCTTTTGCCGTCCGGCGAGAGCTGAACTCCAGCGGTCAGTTGCAGCTCTGCCCAACAGCGTGTTCTCAGTTCTGCGGGCAAGCACGCCCTCTTGCCTTGGCCCCGAGTGCAAAGTCCCGAGCGAGCACTCGACTCAGTGCAATGCACCCGGAAGGACGCTCTCGCTCGTCTTTCAAGGAGCGATTCCTAACAGCAGAAGCAGCAGAGGCACAAACTGCATGACGAGAAGGGACAACGTAGAACACGTCTCTGTCCTGGCACATTTTCGTGTGCGATACTTCCCTCCGGGTCTTCGGGCCTTGCGAAGCTCTGTGTACTGCGAGCGCTGCTACTCGCAGCTGAGAAGGACCGTGGAGCTAGCGGCGAATTCGGAGAGCTCTTCGCTGCACTGCGCCGCTCGCAAGCGGCTTCGTTCTTCGCCTTCTGCCGTCCGGCGAGAGCTGAACTCCAGCGGTCAGTTGCAGCTCTGCCCAACAGCGTGTTCTCAGTTCTGCGGGCAAGCACGCCCTCTTGCCTTGGCCCCGAGAGCAAAGCCCCGAGCGAGCACTCGACTCAGTGCAATGCACCGGAAGGACGCTCTCGCTCGTCTTTCAAGGAGCGATTACCTACAGCAGAAGCAGCAGAGGCACAAACTGCATGACGAGAAGGGACAACGTAGAACACGTCTCTGTCCTGGCACATTTTCGTGTGCGATACTTCCCTCCGGGTCTTCGGGCCTTGCGAAGCCCTGTGTACTGCGAGCGCTGCTACTCGCAGCTGAGAAGGACCGTGGAGCTAGCGGCGAATTCGGAGAGCTCTTCGCTGCACTGCGCCGCTCGCAAGCGGCTTCGTTCTTCGCCTTCTGCCGTCCGGCGAGAGCTGAACTCCAGCGGTCAGTTGCAGCTCTGCCCAACAGCGTGTTCTCAGTTCTGCGGGCAAGCACGCCCTCTTGCCTTGGCCCCGAGAGCAAAGCCCCGAGCGAGCACTCGACTCAGTGCAATGCACCCGGAAGGACGCTCTCGCTCGCCTTTCAAGGAGCGATTCCTAACAGCAGAAGCAGCAGAAGCACAAACTGCATGACGAGAAGGGACAACGTAGAACACGTCTCTGTCCTGGCACATTTTCGTGTGCGATACTTCCCTCCGGGTCTTCGGGCCTTGCGAAGCCCTGTGTACTGCGAGCGCTGCTACTCGCAGCTGAGAAGGACCGTGGAGCTAGCGGCGAATTCGGAGAGCTCTTCGCTGCACTGCGCCGCTCGCAAGCGGCTTCGTTCTTCGCCTTCTGCCGTCCGGCGAGAGCTGAACTCCAGCGGTCAGTTGCAGCTCTGACCAACAGCGTGTTCTCAGTTCTGCGGGCAAGCACGCCCTCTTGCCTTGGCCCCGAGAGCAAAGCCCCGAGCGAGCACTCGACTCAGTGCAATGCACCCGGAAGGACGCTCTCGCTCGCCTTTCAAGGAGCGATTCCTAACAGCAGAAGCAGCAGAGGCACAAACTGCATGACGAGAAGGGACAACGTAGAACACGTCTCTGTCCTGGCACATTTTCGTGTGCGATACTTCCCTCCGGGTCTTCGGGCCTTGCGAAGCCCTGTGTACTGCGAGCGCTGCTACTCGCAGCTGAGAAGGACCGTGGAGCTAGCGGCGAATTCGGAGAGCTCTTCGCTGCACTGCGCCGCTCGCAAGCGGCTTCGTTCTTCGCCTTCTGCCGTCCGGCGAGAGCTGAACTCCAGCGGTCAGTTGCAGCTCTGCCCAACAGCGTGTTCTCAGTTCTGCGGGCAAGCACGCCCTCTTGCCTTGGCCCCGAGAGCAAAGCCCCGAGCGAGCACTCGACTCAGTGCAATGCACCCGGAAGGACGCTCTCGCTCGCCTTTCAAGGAGCGATTCCTAACAGCAGAAGCAGCAGAGGCACAAACTGCATGACGAGAAGGGACAACGTAGAACACGTCTCTGTCCTGGCACATTTTCGTGTGCGATACTTCCCTCCGGGTCTTCGGGCCTTGCGAAGCCCTGTGTACTGCGAGCGCTGCTACTCGCAGCTGAGAAGGACCGTGGAGCTAGCGGCGAATTCGGAGAGCTCTTCGCTGCACTGCGCCGCTCGCAAGCGGCTTCGTTCTTCGCCTTCTGCCGTCCGGCGAGAGCTGAACTCCAGCGGTCAGTTGCAGCTCTGCCCAACAGCGTGTTCTCAGTTCTGCGGGCAAGCACGCCCTCTTGCCTTGGCCCCGAGAGCAAAGCCCCGAGCGAGCACTCGACTCAGTGCAATGCACCCGGAAGGACGCTCTCGCTCGCCTTTCAAGGAGCGATTCCTAACAGCAGAAGCAGCAGAGGCACAAACTGCATGACGAGAAGGGACAACGTAGAACACGTCTCTGTCCTGGCACATTTTCGTGTGCGATACTTCCCTCCGGGTCTTCGGGCCTTGCGAAGCCCTGTGTACTGCGAGCGCTGCTACTCGCAGCTGAGAAGGACCGTGGAGCTAGCGGCGAATTCGGAGAGCTCTTCGCTGCACTGCGCCGCTCGCAAGCGGCTTCGTTCTTCGCCTTCTGCCGTCCGGCGAGAGCTGAACTCCAGCGGTAAGTTTCAGCTCTGCCCAACAGCGTGTTCTCAGTTCTGCGGGCAAGCACGCCCTCTTGCCTTGGCCCCGAGAGCAAAGTCCCGAGCGAGCATTCGACTCAGTGCAATGCACCCGGAAGGACGCTCTCGCTCGTCTTTCAAGGAGCGATTCCTAACAGCAGAAGCAGCAGAGGCACAAACTGCATGACGAGAAGGGACAACGTAGAACACGTCTCTGTCCTGGCACATTTTCGTGTGCGATACTTCCCTCCGGGTCTTCGGGCCTTGCGAAGCCCTGTGTACTGCGAGCGCTGCTACTCGCAGCTGAGAAGGACCGTGGAGCTAGCGGCGAATTCGGAGAGCTCTTCGCTGCACTGCGCCGCTCGCAAGCGGCTTCGTTCTTCGCCTTCTGCCGTCCGGCGAGAGCTGAACTCCAGCGGTCAGTTGCAGCTCTGCCCAACAGCGTGTTCTCAGTTCTGCGGGCAAGCACGCCCTCTTGCCTTGGCCCCGAGAGCAAAGCCCCGAGCGAGCACTCGACTCAGTGCAATGCACCCGGAAGGACGCTCTCGCTCGCCTTTCAAGGAGCGATTCCTAACAGCAGAAGCAGCAGAGGCACAAACTGCATGACGAGAAGGGACAACGTAGAACACGTCTCTGTCCTGGCACATTTTCGTGTGCGATACTTCCCTCCGGGTCTTCGGGCCTTGCGAAGCCCTGTGTACTGCGAGCGCTGCTACTCGCAGCTGAGAAGGACCGTGGAGCTAGCGGCGAATTCGGAGAGCTCTTCGCTGCACTGCGCCGCTCGCAAGCGGCTTCGTTCTTCGCCTTCTGCCGTCCGGCGAGAGCTGAACTCCAGCGGTCAGTTGCAGCTCTGCCCAACAGCGTGTTCTCAGTTCTGCGGGCAAGCACGCCCTCTTGCCTTGGCCCCGAGAGCAAAGCCCCGAGCGAGCACTCGACTCAGTGCAATGCACCCGGAAGGACGCTCTCGCTCGCCTTTCAAGGAGCGATTCCTAACAGCAGAAGCAGCAGAGGCACAAACTGCATGACGAGAAGGGACAACGTAGAACACGTCTCTGTCCTGGCACATTTTCGTGTGCGATACTTCCCTCCGGGTCTTCGGGCCTTGCGAAGCCCTGTGTACTGCGAGCGCTGCTACTCGCAGCTGAGAAGGACCGTGGAGCTAGCGGCGAATTCGGAGAGCTCTTCGCTGCACTGCGCCGCTCGCAAGCGGCTTCGTTCTTCGCCTTCTGCCGTCCGGCGAGAGCTGAACTCCAGCGGTCAGTTGCAGCTCTGCCCAACAGCGTGTTCTCAGTTCTGCGGGCAAGCACGCCCTCTTGCCTTGGCCCCGAGAGCAAAGCCCCGAGCGAGCACTCGACTCAGTGCAATGCATCCCCGGAAGGACGCTCTCGCTCGCCTTTCAAGGAGCGATTCCTAACAGCAGAAGCAGCAGAGGCACAAACTGCATGACGAGAAGGGACAACGTAGAACACGTCTCTGTCCTGGCACATTTTCGTGTGCGATACTTCCCTCCGGGTCTTCGGGCCTTGCGAAGCCCTGTGTACTGCGAGCGCTGCTACTCGCAGCTGAGAAGGACCGTGGAGCTAGCGGCGAATTCGGAGAGCTCTTCGCTGCACTGCGCCGCTCGCAAGCGGCTTCGTTCTTCGCCTTCTGCCGTCCGGCGAGAGCTGAACTCCAGCGGTCAGTTGCAGCTCTGCCCAACAGCGTGTTCTCAGTTCTGCGGGCAAGCACGCCCTCTTGCCTTGGCCCCGAGAGCAAAGCCCCGAGCGAGCACTCGACTCAGTGCAATGCACCCGGAAGGACGCTCTCGCTCGTCTTTCAAGGAGCGATTCCTAACAGCAGAAGCAGCAGAGGCACAAACTGCATGACGAGAAGGGACAACGTAGAACACGTCTCTGTCCTGGCGCATTTTCGTGTGCGATACTTCCCTCCGGGTCTTCGGGCCTTGCGAAGCCCTGTGTACTGCGAGCGCTGCTACTCGCAGCTGAGAGGGACCGTGGAGCTAGCGGCGAATTCGGAGAGCTCTTCGCTGCACTGCGCCGCTCGCAAGCGGCTTCGTTCTTCGCCTTCTGCCGTCCGGCGAGAGCTGAACTCCAGCGGTAAGTTTCAGCTCTGCCCAACAGCGTGTTCTCAGTTCTGCGGGCAAGCACGCCCTCTTGCCTTGGCCCCGAGAGCAAAGCCCCGAGCGAGCACTCGACTCAGTGCAATGCACCCGGAAGGACGCTCTCGCTCGCCTTTCAAGGAGCGATTCCTAACAGCAGAAGCAGCAGAGGCACAAACTGCATGACGAGAAGGGACAACGTAGAACACGTCTCTGTCCTGGCGCATTTTCGTGTGCGATACTTCCCTCGGGTCTTCGGGCCTTGCGAAGCCCTGTGTACTGCGAGCGCTGCTACTCGCAGCTGAGAAGGACCGTGGAGCTAGCGGCGAATTCGGAGAGCTCTTCGCTGCACTGCGCCGCTCGCAAGCGGCTTCGTTCTTCGCCTTCTGCCGTCCGGCGAGAGCTGAACTCCAGCGGTCAGTTGCAGCTCTGCCCAACAGCGTGTTCTCAGTTCTGCGGGCAAGCACGCCCTCTTGCCTTGGCCCCGAGAGCAAAGCCCCGAGCGAGCACTCGACTCAGTGCAATGCACCCGGAAGGACGCTCTCGCTCGCCTTTCAAGGAGCGATTCCTAACAGCAGAAGCAGCAGAGGCACAAACTGCATGACGAGAAGGGACAACGTAGAACACGTCTCTGTCCTGGCGCATTTTCGTGTGCGATACTTCCCTCCGGGTCTTCGGGCCTTGCGAAGCCCTGTGTACTGCGAGCGCTGCTACTCGCAGCTGAGAAGGACCGTGGAGCTAGCGGCGAATTCGGAGAGCTCTTCGCTGCACTGCGCCGCTCGCAAGCGGCTTCGTTCTTCGCCTTCTGCCGTCCGGCGAGAGCTGAACTCCAGCGGTAAGTTTCAGCTCTGCCCAACAGCGTGTTCTCAGTTCTGCGGGCAAGCACGCCCTCTTGCCTTGGCCCCGAGAGCAAAGCCCCGAGCGAGCACTCGACTCAGTGCAATGCACCCGGAAGGACGCTCTCGCTCGCCTTTCAAGGAGCGATTCCTAACAGCAGAAGCAGCAGAGGCACAAACTGCATGACGAGAAGGGACAACGTAGAACACGTCTCTGTCCTGGCGCATTTTCGTGTGCGATACTTCCCTCCGGGTCTTCGGGCCTTGCGAAGCCCTGTGTACTGCGAGCGCTGCTACTCGCAGCTGAGAAGGACCGTGGAGCTAGCGGCGAATTCGGAGAGCTCTTCGCTGCACTGCGCCGCTCGCAAGCGGCTTCGTTCTTCGCCTTCTGCCGTCCGGCGAGAGCTGAACTCCAGCGGTCAGTTGCAGCTCTGCCCAACAGCGTGTTCTCAGTTCTGCGGGCAAGCACGCCCTCTTGCCTTGGCCCCGAGAGCAAAGCCCCGAGCGAGCACTCGACTCAGTGCAATGCACCCGGAAGGACGCTCTCGCTCGCCTTTCAAGGAGCGATTCCTAACAGCAGAAGCAGCAGAGGCACAAACTGCATGACGAGAAGGGACAACGTAGAACACGTCTCTGTCCTGGCACATTTTCGTGTGCGATACTTCCCTCCGGGTCTTCGGGCCTTGCGAAGCCCTGTGTACTGCGAGCGCTGCTACTCGCAGCTGAGAAGGACCGTGGAGCTAGCGGCGAATTCGGAGAGCTCTTCGCTGCACTGCGCCGCTCGCAAGCGGCTTCGTTCTTCGCCTTCTGCCGTCCGGCGAGAGCTGAACTCCAGCGGTCAGTTGCAGCTCTGCCCAACAGCGTGTTCTCAGTTCTGCGGGCAAGCACGCCCTCTTGCCTTGGCCCCGAGTGCAAAGTCCCGAGCGAGCACTCGACTCAGTGCAATGCACCCGGAAGGACGCTCTCGCTCGCCTTTCAAGGAGCGATTCCTAACAGCAGAAGCAGCAGAGGCACAAACTGCATGACGAGAAGGGACAACGTAGAACACGTCTCTGTCCTGGCGCATTTTCGTGTGCGATACTTCCCTCCGGGTCTTCGGGCCTTGCGAAGCCCTGTGTACTGCGAGCGCTGCTACTCGCAGCTGAGAAGGACCGTGGAGCTAGCGGCGAATTCGGAGAGCTCTTCGCTGCACTGCGCCGCTCGCAAGCGGCTTCGTTCTTCGCCTTCTGCCGTCCGGCGAGAGCTGAACTCCAGCGGTCAGTTGCAGCTCTGCCCAACAGCGTGTTCTCAGTTCTGCGGGCAAGCACGCCCTCTTGCCTTGGCCCCGAGAGCAAAGCCCCGAGCGAGCACTCGACTCAGTGCAATGCACCCGGAAGGACGCTCTCGCTCGTCTTTCAAGGAGCGATTACCTACAGCAGAAGCAGCAGAGGCACAAACTGCATGACGAGAAGGGACAACGTAGAACACGTCTCTGTCCTGGCACATTTTCGTGTGCGATACTTCCCTCCGGGTCTTCGGGCCTTGCGAAGCCCTGTGTACTGCGAGCGCTGCTACTCGCAGCTGAGAAGGACCGTGGAGCTAGCGGCGAATTCGGAGAGCTCTTCGCTGCACTGCGCCGCTCGCAAGCGGCTTCGTTCTTCGCCTTCTGCCGTCCGGCGAGAGCTGAACTCCAGCGGTCAGTTGCAGCTCTGCCCAACAGCGTGTTCTCAGTTCTGCGGGCAAGCACGCCCTCTTGCCTTGGCCCCGAGAGCAAAGCCCCGAGCGAGCACTCGACTCAGTGCAATGCACCCGGAAGGACGCTCTCGCTCGCCTTTCAAGGAGCGATTCCTAACAGCAGAAGCAGCAGAGGCACAAACTGCATGACGAGAAGGGACAACGTAGAACACGTCTCTGTCCTGGCCATTTTCGTGTGCGATACTTCCCTCCGGGTCTTCGGGCCTTGCGAAGCTCTGTGTACTGCGAGCGCTGCTACTCGCAGCTGAGAAGGACCGTGGAGCTAGCGGCGAATTCGGAGAGCTCTTCGCTGCACTGCGCCGCTCGCAAGCGGCTTCGTTCTTCGCCTTCTGCCGTCCGGCGAGAGCTGAACTCCAGCGGTAAGTTTCAGCTCTGCCCAACAGCGTGTTCTCAGTTCTGCGGGCAAGCACGCCCTCTTGCCTTGGCCCCGAGAGCAAAGTCCCGAGCGAGCATTCGACTCAGTGCAATGCACCCGGAAGGACGCTCTCGCTCGTCTTTCAAGGAGCGATTCCTAACAGCAGAAGCAGCAGAGGCACAAACTGCATGACGAGAAGGGACAACGTAGAACACGTCTCTGTCCTGGCACATTTTCGTGTGCGATACTTCCCTCCGGGTCTTCGGGCCTTGCGAAGCCCTGTGTACTGCGAGCGCTGCTACTCGCAGCTGAGAAGGACCGTGGAGCTAGCGGCGAATTCGGAGAGCTCTTCGCTGCACTGCGCCGCTCGCAAGCGGCTTCGTTCTTCGCCTTCTGCCGTCCGGCGAGAGCTGAACTCCAGCGGTCAGTTGCAGCTCTGCCCAACAGCGTGTTCTCAGTTCTGCGGGCAAGCACGCCCTCTTGCCTTGGCCCCGAGAGCAAAGCCCCGAGCGAGCACTCGACTCAGTGCAATGCACCCGGAAGGACGCTCTCGCTCGTCTTTCAAGGAGCGATTACCTACAGCAGAAGCAGCAGAGGCACAAACTGCATGACGAGAAGGGACAACGTAGAACACGTCTCTGTCCTGGCACATTTTCGTGTGCGATACTTCCCTCCGGGTCTTCGGGCCTTGCGAAGCCCTGTGTACTGCGAGCGCTGCTACTCGCAGCTGAGAAGGACCGTGGAGCTAGCGGCGAATTCGGAGAGCTCTTCGCTGCACTGCGCCGCTCGCAAGCGGCTTCGTTCTTCGCCTTCTGCCGTCCGGCGAGAGCTGAACTCCAGCGGTCAGTTGCAGCTCTGCCCAACAGCGTGTTCTCAGTTCTGCGGGCAAGCACGCCCTCTTGCCTTGGCCCCGAGAGCAAAGCCCCGAGCGAGCACTCGACTCAGTGCAATGCACCCGGAAGGACGCTCTCGCTCGTCTTTCAAGGAGCGATTACCTACAGCAGAAGCAGCAGAGGCACAAACTGCATGACGAGAAGGGACAACGTAGAACACGTCTCTGTCCTGGCACATTTTCGTGTGCGATACTTCCCTCCGGGTCTTCGGGCCTTGCGAAGCCCTGTGTACTGCGAGCGCTGCTACTCGCAGCTGAGAAGGACCGTGGAGCTAGCGGCGAATTCGGAGAGCTCTTCGCTGCACTGCGCCGCTCGCAAGCGGCTTCGTTCTTCGCCTTCTGCCGTCCGGCGAGAGCTGAACTCCAGCGGTCAGTTGCAGCTCTGCCCAACAGCGTGTTCTCAGTTCTGCGGGCAAGCACGCCCTCTTGCCTTGGCCCCGAGAGCAAAGCCCCGAGCGAGCACTCGACTCAGTGCAATGCACCCGGAAGGACGCTCTCGCTCGCCTTTCAAGGAGCGATTCCTAACAGCAGAAGCAGCAGAGGCACAAACTGCATGACGAGAAGGGACAACGTAGAACACGTCTCTGTCCTGGCACATTTTCGTGTGCGATACTTCCCTCCGGGTCTTCGGGCCTTGCGAAGCCCTGTGTACTGCGAGCGCTGCTACTCGCAGCTGAGAAGGACCGTGGAGCTAGCGGCGAATTCGGAGAGCTCTTCGCTGCACTGCGCCGCTCGCAAGCGGCTTCGTTCTTCGCCTTCTGCCGTCCGGCGAGAGCTGAACTCCAGCGGTCAGTTGCAGCTCTGCCCAACAGCGTGTTCTCAGTTCTGCGGGCAAGCACGCCCTCTTGCCTTGGCCCCGAGAGCAAAGTCCCGAGCGAGCACTCGACTCAGTGCAATGCACCCGGAAGGACGCTCTCGCTCGCCTTTCAAGGAGCGATTCCTACAGCAGAAGCAGCAGAGGCACAAACTGCATGACGAGAAGGGACAACGTAGAACACGTCTCTGTCCTGGCACATTTTCGTGTGCGATACTTCCCTCCGGGTCTTCGGGCCTTGCGAAGCCCTGTGTACTGCGAGCGCTGCTACTCGCAGCTGAGAAGGACCGTGGAGCTAGCGGCGAATTCGGAGAGCTCTTCGCTGCACTGCGCCGCTCGCAAGCGGCTTCGTTCTTCGCCTTCTGCCGTCCGGCGAGAGCTGAACTCCAGCGGTAAGTTTCAGCTCTGCCCAACAGCGTGTTCTCAGTTCTGCGGGCAAGCACGCCCTCTTGCCTTGGCCCCGAGAGCAAAGTCCCGAGCGAGCACTCGACTCAGTGCAATGCACCCGGAAGGACGCTCTCGCTCGCCTTTCAAGGAGCGATTCCTAACAGCAGAAGCAGCAGAGGCACAAACTGCATGACGAGAAGGGACAACGTAGAACACGTCTCTGTCCTGGCACATTTTCGTGTGCGATACTTCCCTCCGGGTCTTCGGGCCTTGCGAAGCCCTGTGTACTGCGAGCGCTGCTACTCGCAGCTGAGAAGGACCGTGGAGCTAGCGGCGAATTCGGAGAGCTCTTCGCTGCACTGCGCCGCTCGCAAGCGGCTTCGTTCTTCGCCTTCTGCCGTCCGGCGAGAGCTGAACTCCAGCGGTCAGTTGCAGCTCTGCCCAACAGCGTGTTCTCAGTTCTGCGGGCAAGCACGCCCTCTTGCCTTGGCCCCGAGAGCAAAGCCCCGAGCGAGCACTCGACTCAGTGCAATGCACCCGGAAGGACGCTCTCGCTCGCCTTTCAAGGAGCGATTCCTAACAGCAGAAGCAGCAGAGGCACAAACTGCATGACGAGAAGGGACAACGTAGAACACGTCTCTGTCCTGGCACATTTTCGTGTGCGATACTTCCCTCCGGGTCTTCGGGCCTTGCGAAGCCCTGTGTACTGCGAGCGCTGCTACTCGCAGCTGAGAAGGACCGTGGAGCTAGCGGCGAATTCGGAGAGCTCTTCGCTGCACTGCGCCGCTCGCAAGCGGCTTCGTTCTTCGCCTTCTGCCGTCCGGCGAGAGCTGAACTCCAGCGGTAAGTTTCAGCTCTGCCCAACAGCGTGTTCTCAGTTCTGCGGGCAAGCACGCCCTCTTGCCTTGGCCCCGAGAGCAAAGTCCCGAGCGAGCACTTCGACTCAGTGCAATGCACCCGGAAGGACGCTCTCGCTCGTCTTTCAAGGAGCGATTCCTAACAGCAGAAGCAGCAGAGGCACAAACTGCATGACGAGAAGGGACAACGTAGAACACGTCTCTGTCCTGGCACATTTTCGTGTGCGATACTTCCCTCCGGGTCTTCGGGCCTTGCGAAGCCCTGTGTACTGCGAGCGCTGCTACTCGCAGCTGAGAAGGACCGTGGAGCTAGCGGCGAATTCGGAGAGCTCTTCGCTGCACTGCGCCGCTCGCAAGCGGCTTCGTTCTTCGCCTTCTGCCGTCCGGCGAGAGCTGAACTCCAGCGGTCAGTTGCAGCTCTGCCCAACAGCGTGTTCTCAGTTCTGCGGGCAAGCACGCCCTCTTGCCTTGGCCCCGAGAGCAAAGCCCCGAGCGAGCACTCGACTCAGTGCAATGCACCCGGAAGGACGCTCTCGCTCGCCTTTCAAGGAGCGATTCCTAACAGCAGAAGCAGCAGAGGCACAAACTGCATGACGAGAAGGGACAACGTAGAACACGTCTCTGTCCTGGCACATTTTCGTGTGCGATACTTCCCTCCGGGTCTTCGGGCCTTGCGAAGCCCTGTGTACTGCGAGCGCTGCTACTCGCAGCTGAGAAGGACCGTGGAGCTAGCGGCGAATTCGGAGAGCTCTTCGCTGCACTGCGCCGCTCGCAAGCGGCTTCGTTCTTCGCCTTCTGCCGTCCGGCGAGAGCTGAACTCCAGCGGTCAGTTGCAGCTCTGCCCAACAGCGTGTTCTCAGTTCTGCGGGCAAGCACGCCCTCTTGCCTTGGCCCCGAGAGCAAAGCCCCGAGCGAGCACTCGACTCAGTGCAATGCACCCGGAAGGACGCTCTCGCTCGCCTTTCAAGGAGCGATTCCTAACAGCAGAAGCAGCAGAGGCACAAACTGCATGACGAGAAGGGACAACGTAGAACACGTCTCTGTCCTGGCACATTTTCGTGTGCGATACTTCCCTCCGGGTCTTCGGGCCTTGCGAAGCCCTGTGTACTGCGAGCGCTGCTACTCGCAGCTGAGAAGGACCGTGGAGCTAGCGGCGAATTCGGAGAGCTCTTCGCTGCACTGCGCCGCTCGCAAGCGGCTTCGTTCTTCGCCTTCTGCCGTCCGGCGAGAGCTGAACTCCAGCGGTAAGTTGCAGCTCTGCCCAACAGCGTGTTCTCAGTTCTGCGGGCAAGCACGCCCTCTTGCCTTGGCCCCGAGAGCAAAGCCCCGAGCGAGCACTCGACTCAGTGCAATGCACCCGGAAGGACGCTCTCGCTCGCCTTTCAAGGAGCGATTCCTAACAGCAGAAGCAGCAGAGGCACAAACTGCATGACGAGAAGGGACAACGTAGAACACGTCTCTGTCCTGGCACATTTTCGTGTGCGATACTTCCCTCCGGGTCTTCGGGCCTTGCGAAGCCCTGTGTACTGCGAGCGCTGCTACTCGCAGCTGAGAAGGACCGTGGAGCTAGCGGCGAATTCGGAGAGCTCTTCGCTGCACTGCGCCGCTCGCAAGCGGCTTCGTTCTTCGCCTTCTGCCGTCCGGCGAGAGCTGAACTCCAGCGGTCAGTTGCAGCTCTGCCCAACAGCGTGTTCTCAGTTCTGCGGGCAAGCACGCCCTCTTGCCTTGGCCCCGAGAGCAAAGTCCCGAGCGAGCACTCGACTCAGTGCAATGCACCCGGAAGGACGCTCTCGCTCGCCTTTCAAGGAGCGATTCCTAACAGCAGAAGCAGCAGAGGCACAAACTGCATGACGAGAAGGGACAACGTAGAACACGTCTCTGTCCTGGCACATTTTCGTGTGCGATACTTCCCTCCGGGTCTTCGGGCCTTGCGAAGCCCTGTGTACTGCGAGCGCTGCTACTCGCAGCTGAGAAGGACCGTGGAGCTAGCGGCGAATTCGGAGAGCTCTTCGCTGCACTGCGCCGCTCGCAAGCGGCTTCGTTCTTCGCCTTCTGCCGTCCGGCGAGAGCTGAACTCCAGCGGTCAGTTGCAGCTCTGCCCAACAGCGTGTTCTCAGTTCTGCGGGCAAGCACGCCCTCTTGCCTTGGCCCCGAGAGCAAAGCCCCGAGCGAGCACTCGACTCAGTGCAATGCACCCGGAAGGACGCTCTCGCTCGCCTTTCAAGGAGCGATTCCTAACAGCAGAAGCAGCAGAGGCACAAACTGCATGACGAGAAGGGACAACGTAGAACACGTCTCTGTCCTGGCGCATTTTCGTGTGCGATACTTCCCTCCGGGTCTTCGGGCCTTGCGAAGCCCTGTGTACTGCGAGCGCTGCTACTCGCAGCTGAGAAGGACCGTGGAGCTAGCGGCGAATTCGGAGAGCTCTTCGCTGCACTGCGCCGCTCGCAAGCGGCTTCGTTCTTCGCCTTCTGCCGTCCGGCGAGAGCTGAACTCCAGCGGTAAGTTTCAGCTCTGCCCAACAGCGTGTTCTCAGTTCTGCGGGCAAGCACGCCCTCTTGCCTTGGCCCCGAGAGCAAAGTCCCGAGCGAGCACTCGACTCAGTGCAATGCACCCGGAAGGACGCTCTCGCTCGCCTTTCAAGGAGCGATTCCTAACAGCAGAAGCAGCAGAGGCACAAACTGCATGACGAGAAGGGACAACGTAGAACACGTCTCTGTCCTGGCGCATTTTCGTGTGCGATACTTCCCTCCGGGTCTTCGGGCCTTGCGAAGCCCTGTGTACTGCGAGCGCTGCTACTCGCAGCTGAGAAGGACCGTGGAGCTAGCGGCGAATTCGGAGAGCTCTTCGCTGCACTGCGCCGCTCGCAAGCGGCTTCGTTCTTCGCCTTCTGCCGTCCGGCGAGAGCTGAACTCCAGCGGTAAGTTTCAGCTCTGCCCAACAGCGTGTTCTCAGTTCTGCGGGCAAGCACGCCCTCTTGCCTTGGCCCCGAGAGCAAAGTCCCGAGCGAGCACTCGACTCAGTGCAATGCACCCGGAAGGACGCTCTCGCTCGCCTTTCAAGGAGCGATTCCTAACAGCAGAAGCAGCAGAGGCACAAACTGCATGACGAGAAGGGACAACGTAGAACACGTCTCTGTCCTGGCGCATTTTCGTGTGCGATACTTCCCTCCGGGTCTTCGGGCCTTGCGAAGCCCTGTGTACTGCGAGCGCTGCTACTCGCAGCTGAGAAGGACCGTGGAGCTAGCGGCGAATTCGGAGAGCTCTTCGCTGCACTGCGCCGCTCGCAAGCGGCTTCGTTCTTCGCCTTCTGCCGTCCGGCGAGAGCTGAACTCCAGCGGTCAGTTGCAGCTCTGCCCAACAGCGTGTTCTCAGTTCTGCGGGCAAGCACGCCCTCTTGCCTTGGCCCCGAGAGCAAAGCCCCGAGCGAGCACTCGACTCAGTGCAATGCACCCGGAAGGACGCTCTCGCTCGTCTTTCAAGGAGCGATTACCTACAGCAGAAGCAGCAGAGGCACAAACTGCATGACGAGAAGGGACAACGTAGAACACGTCTCTGTCCTGGCGCATTTTCGTGTGCGATACTTCCCTCCGGGTCTTCGGGCCTTGCGAAGCCCTGTGTACTGCGAGCGCTGCTACTCGCAGCTGAGAAGGACCGTGGAGCTAGCGGCGAATTCGGAGAGCTCTTCGCTGCACTGCGCCGCTCGCAAGCGGCTTCGTTCTTCGCCTTCTGCCGTCCGGCGAGAGCTGAACTCCAGCGGTCAGTTGCAGCTCTGCCCAACAGCGTGTTCTCAGTTCTGCGGGCAAGCACGCCCTCTTGCCTTGGCCCCGAGAGCAAAGTCCCGAGCGAGCACTCGACTCAGTGCAATGCACCCGGAAGGACGCTCTCGCTCGCCTTTCAAGGAGCGATTCCTAACAGCAGAAGCAGCAGAGGCACAAACTGCATGACGAGAAGGGACAACGTAGAACACGTCTCTGTCCTGGCACATTTTCGTGTGCGATACTTCCCTCCGGGTCTTCGGGCCTTGCGAAGCCCTGTGTACTGCGAGCGCTGCTACTCGCAGCTGAGAAGGACCGTGGAGCTAGCGGCGAATTCGGAGAGCTCTTCGCTGCACTGCGCCGCTCGCAAGCGGCTTCGTTCTTCGCCTTCTGCCGTCCGGCGAGAGCTGAACTCCAGCGGTCAGTTGCAGCTCTGCCCAACAGCGTGTTCTCAGTTCTGCGGGCAAGCACGCCCTCTTGCCTTGGCCCCGAGAGCAAAGCCCCGAGCGAGCACTCGACTCAGTGCAATGCACCCGGAAGGACGCTCTCGCTCGCCTTTCAAGGAGCGATTCCTAACAGCAGAAGCAGCAGAGGCACAAACTGCATGACGAGAAGGGACAACGTAGAACACGTCTCTGTCCTGGCACATTTTCGTGTGCGATACTTCCCTCCGGGTCTTCGGGCCTTGCGAAGCCCTGTGTACTGCGAGCGCTGCTACTCGCAGCTGAGAAGGACCGTGGAGCTAGCGGCGAATTCGGAGAGCTCTTCGCTGCACTGCGCCGCTCGCAAGCGGCTTCGTTCTTCGCCTTCTGCCATCCGGCGAGAGCTGAACTCCAGCGGTCAGTTGCAGCTCTGCCCAACAGCGTGTTCTCAGTTCTGCGGGCAAGCACGCCCTCTTGCCTTGGCCCCGAGAGCAAAGCCCCGAGCGAGCACTCGACTCAGTGCAATGCACCCGGAAGGACGCTCTCGCTCGCCTTTCAAGGAGCGATTCCTAACAGCAGAAGCAGCAGAGGCACAAACTGCATGACGAGAAGGGACAACGTAGAACACGTCTCTGTCCTGGCACATTTTCGTGTGCGATACTTCCCTCCGGGTCTTCGGGCCTTGCGAAGCCCTGTGTACTGCGAGCGCTGCTACTCGCAGCTGAGAAGGACCGTGGAGCTAGCGGCGAATTCGGAGAGCTCTTCGCTGCACTGCGCCGCTCGCAAGCGGCTTCGTTCTTCGCCTTCTGCCGTCCGGCGAGAGCTGAACTCCAGCGGTAAGTTTCAGCTCTGCCCAACAGCGTGTTCTCAGTTCTGCGGGCAAGCACGCCCTCTTGCCTTGGCCCCGAGAGCAAAGTCCCGAGCGAGCACTCGACTCAGTGCAATGCACCCGGAAGGACGCTCTCGCTCGCCTTTCAAGGAGCGATTCCTAACAGCAGAAGCAGCAGAGGCACAAACTGCATGACGAGAAGGGACAACGTAGAACACGTCTCTGTCCTGGCGCATTTTCGTGTGCGATACTTCCCTCCGGGTCTTCGGGCCTTGCGAAGCCCTGTGTACTGCGAGCGCTGCTACTCGCAGCTGAGAAGGACCGTGGAGCTAGCGGCGAATTCGGAGAGCTCTTCGCTGCACTGCGCCGCTCGCAAGCGGCTTCGTTCTTCGCCTTCTGCCGTCCGGCGAGAGCTGAACTCGAGCGGTCAGTTGCAGCTCTGCCCAACAGCGTGTTCTCAGTTCTGCGGGCAAGCACGCCCTCTTGCCTTGGCCCCGAGAGCAAAGCCCCGAGCGAGCACTCGACTCAGTGCAATGCACCCGGAAGGACGCTCTCGCTCGTCTTTCAAGGAGCGATTACCTACAGCAGAAGCAGCAGAGGCACAAACTGCATGACGAGAAGGGACAACGTAGAACACGTCTCTGTCCTGGCACATTTTCGTGTGCGATACTTCCCTCCGGGTCTTCGGGCCTTGCGAAGCCCTGTGTACTGCGAGCGCTGCTACTCGCAGCTGAGAAGGACCGTGGAGCTAGCGGCGAATTCGGAGAGCTCTTCGCTGCACTGCGCCGCTCGCAAGCGGCTTCGTTCTTCGCCTTCTGCCGTCCGGCGAGAGCTGAACTCCAGCGGTAAGTTGCAGCTCTGCCCAACAGCGTGTTCTCAGTTCTGCGGGCAAGCACGCCCTCTTGCCTTGGCCCCGAGAGCAAAGTCCCGAGCGAGCACTCGACTCAGTGCAATGCACCCGGAAGGACGCTCTCGCTCGCCTTTCAAGGAGCGATTCCTAACAGCAGAAGCAGCAGAGGCACAAACTGCATGACGAGAAGGGACAACGTAGAACACGTCTCTGTCCTGGCACATTTTCGTGTGCGATACTTCCCTCCGGGTCTTCGGGCCTTGCGAAGCCCTGTGTACTGCGAGCGCTGCTACTCGCAGCTGAGAAGGACCGTGGAGCTAGCGGCGAATTCGGAGAGCTCTTCGCTGCACTGCGCCGCTCGCAAGCGGCTTCGTTCTTCGCCTTCTGCCATCCGGCGAGAGCTGAACTCCAGCGGTCAGTTGCAGCTCTGCCCAACAGCGTGTTCTCAGTTCTGCGGGCAAGCACGCCCTCTTGCCTTGGCCCCGAGAGCAAAGCCCCGAGCGAGCACTCGACTCAGTGCAATGCACCCGGAAGGACGCTCTCGCTCGCCTTTCAAGGAGCGATTCCTAACAGCAGAAGCAGCAGAGGCACAAACTGCATGACGAGAAGGGACAACGTAGAACACGTCTCTGTCCTGGCGCATTTTCGTGTGCGATACTTCCCTCCGGGTCTTCGGGCCTTGCGAAGCCCTGTGTACTGCGAGCGCTGCTACTCGCAGCTGAGAAGGACCGTGGAGCTAGCGGCGAATTCGGAGAGCTCTTCGCTGCACTGCGCCGCTCGCAAGCGGCTTCGTTCTTCGCCTTCTGCCGTCCGGCGAGAGCTGAACTCCAGCGGTCAGTTGCAGCTCTGCCCAACAGCGTGTTCTCAGTTCTGCGGGCAAGCACGCCCTCTTGCCTTGGCCCCGAGAGCAAAGCCCCGAGCGAGCACTCGACTCAGTGCAATGCACCCGGAAGGACGCTCTCGCTCGCCTTTCAAGGAGCGATTCCTAACAGCAGAAGCAGCAGAGGCACAAACTGCATGACGAGAAGGGACAACGTAGAACACGTCTCTGTCCTGGCGCATTTTCGTGTGCGATACTTCCCTCCGGGTCTTCGGGCCTTGCGAAGCCCTGTGTACTGCGAGCGCTGCTACTCGCAGCTGAGAAGGACCGTGGAGCTAGCGGCGAATTCGGAGAGCTCTTCGCTGCACTGCGCCGCTCGCAAGCGGCTTCGTTCTTCGCCTTCTGCCGTCCGGCGAGAGCTGAACTCCAGCGGTCAGTTGCAGCTCTGCCCAACAGCGTGTTCTCAGTTCTGCGGGCAAGCACGCCCTCTTGCCTTGGCCCCGAGAGCAAAGCCCCGAGCGAGCACTCGACTCAGTGCAATGCACCCGGAAGGACGCTCTCGCTCGCCTTTCAAGGAGCGATTCCTAACAGCAGAAGCAGCAGAGGCACAAACTGCATGACGAGAAGGGACAACGTAGAACACGTCTCTGTCCTGGCACATTTTCGTGTGCGATACTTCCCTCCGGGTCTTCGGGCCTTGCGAAGCCCTGTGTACTGCGAGCGCTGCTACTCGCAGCTGAGAAGGACCGTGGAGCTAGCGGCGAATTCGGAGAGCTCTTCGCTGCACTGCGCCGCTCGCAAGCGGCTTCGTTCTTCGCCTTCTGCCGTCCGGCGAGAGCTGAACTCCAGCGGTCAGTTGCAGCTCTGCCCAACAGCGTGTTCTCAGTTCTGCGGGCAAGCACGCCCTCTTGCCTTGGCCCCGAGAGCAAAGCCCCGAGCGAGCACTCGACTCAGTGCAATGCACCCGGAAGGACGCTCTCGCTCGCCTTTCAAGGAGCGATTCCTAACAGCAGAAGCAGCAGAGGCACAAACTGCATGACGAGAAGGGACAACGTAGAACACGTCTCTGTCCTGGCACATTTTCGTGTGCGATACTTCCCTCCGGGTCTTCGGGCCTTGCGAAGCCCTGTGTACTGCGAGCGCTGCTACTCGCAGCTGAGAAGGACCGTGGAGCTAGCGGCGAATTCGGAGAGCTCTTCGCTGCACTGCGCCGCTCGCAAGCGGCTTCGTTCTTCGCCTTCTGCCGTCCGGCGAGAGCTGAACTCCAGCGGTCAGTTGCAGCTCTGCCCAACAGCGTGTTCTCAGTTCTGCGGGCAAGCACGCCCTCTTGCCTTGGCCCCGAGAGCAAAGTCCCGAGCGAGCACTCGACTCAGTGCAATGCACCCGGAAGGACGCTCTCGCTCGCCTTTCAAGGAGCGATTCCTAACAGCAGAAGCAGCAGAGGCACAAACTGCATGACGAGAAGGGACAACGTAGAACACGTCTCTGTCCTGGCACATTTTCGTGTGCGATACTTCCCTCCGGGTCTTCGGGCCTTGCGAAGCCCTGTGTACTGCGAGCGCTGCTACTCGCAGCTGAGAAGGACCGTGGAGCTAGCGGCGAATTCGGAGAGCTCTTCGCTGCACTGCGCCGCTCGCAAGCGGCTTCGTTCTTCGCCTTCTGCCGTCCGGCGAGAGCTGAACTCCAGCGGTAAGTTTCAGCTCTGCCCAACAGCGTGTTCTCAGTTCTGCGGGCAAGCACGCCCTCTTGCCTTGGCCCCGAGAGCAAAGTCCCGAGCGAGCACTCGACTCAGTGCAATGCACCCGGAAGGACGCTCTCGCTCGCCTTTCAAGGAGCGATTCCTAACAGCAGAAGCAGCAGAGGCACAAACTGCATGACGAGAAGGGACAACGTAGAACACGTCTCTGTCCTGGCACATTTTCGTGTGCGATACTTCCCTCCGGGTCTTCGGGCCTTGCGAAGCCCTGTGTACTGCGAGCGCTGCTACTCGCAGCTGAGAAGGACCGTGGAGCTAGCGGCGAATTCGGAGAGCTCTTCGCTGCACTGCGCCGCTCGCAAGCGGCTTCGTTCTTCGCCTTCTGCCGTCCGGCGAGAGCTGAACTCCAGCGGTCAGTTGCAGCTCTGCCCAACAGCGTGTTCTCAGTTCTGCGGGCAAGCACGCCCTCTTGCCTTGGCCCCGAGAGCAAAGCCCCGAGCGAGCACTCGACTCAGTGCAATGCACCCGGAAGGACGCTCTCGCTCGCCTTTCAAGGAGCGATTCCTAACAGCAGAAGCAGCAGAGGCACAAACTGCATGACGAGAAGGGACAACGTAGAACACGTCTCTGTCCTGGCGCATTTTCGTGTGCGATACTTCCCTCCGGGTCTTCGGGCCTTGCGAAGCCCTGTGTACTGCGAGCGCTGCTACTCGCAGCTGAGAAGGACCGTGGAGCTAGCGGCGAATTCGGAGAGCTCTTCGCTGCACTGCGCCGCTCGCAAGCGGCTTCGTTCTTCGCCTTCTGCCGTCCGGCGAGAGCTGAACTCCAGCGGTCAGTTGCAGCTCTGCCCAACAGCGTGTTCTCAGTTCTGCGGGCAAGCACGCCCTCTTGCCTTGGCCCCGAGAGCAAAGCCCCGAGCGAGCACTCGACTCAGTGCAATGCACCCGGAAGGACGCTCTCGCTCGCCTTTCAAGGAGCGATTCCTAACAGCAGAAGCAGCAGAGGCACAAACTGCATGACGAGAAGGGACAACGTAGAACACGTCTCTGTCCTGGCGCATTTTCGTGTGCGATACTTCCCTCCGGGTCTTCGGGCCTTGCGAAGCCCTGTGTACTGCGAGCGCTGCTACTCGCAGCTGAGAAGGACCGTGGAGCTAGCGGCGAATTCGGAGAGCTCTTCGCTGCACTGCGCCGCTCGCAAGCGGCTTCGTTCTTCGCCTTCTGCCGTCCGGCGAGAGCTGAACTCCAGCGGTCAGTTGCAGCTCTGCCCAACAGCGTGTTCTCAGTTCTGCGGGCAAGCACGCCCTCTTGCCTTGGCCCCGAGAGCAAAGTCCCGAGCGAGCACTCGACTCAGTGCAATGCACCCGGAAGGACGCTCTCGCTCGTCTTTCAAGGAGCGATTCCTAACAGCAGAAGCAGCAGAGGCACAAACTGCATGACGAGAAGGGACAACGTAGAACACGTCTCTGTCCTGGCACATTTTCGTGTGCGATACTTCCCTCCGGGTCTTCGGGCCTTGCGAAGCTCTGTGTACTGCGAGCGCTGCTACTCGCAGCTGAGAAGGACCGTGGAGCTAGCGGCGAATTCGGAGAGCTCTTCGCTGCACTGCGCCGCTCGCAAGCGGCTTCGTTCTTCGCCTTCTGCCGTCCGGCGAGAGCTGAACTCCAGCGGTCAGTTGCAGCTCTGCCCAACAGCGTGTTCTCAGTTCTGCGGGCAAGCACGCCCTCTTGCCTTGGCCCCGAGAGCAAAGCCCCGAGCGAGCACTCGACTCAGTG
This sequence comes from Sturnus vulgaris, assembly GCF_052056855.1. Taxonomy (NCBI): domain Eukaryota; kingdom Metazoa; phylum Chordata; class Aves; order Passeriformes; family Sturnidae; genus Sturnus; species Sturnus vulgaris. The sequence continues at coordinate 20,912 of NW_028276010.1, forward strand.
CAATGCACCCGGAAGGACGCTCTCGCTCGCCTTTCAAGGAGCGATTCCTAACAGCAGAAGCAGCAGAGGCACAAACTGCATGACGAGAAGGGACAACGTAGAACACGTCTCTGTCCTGGCACATTTCCGTGTGCCATACTTCCCTCCGGGTCTTCGGGCCTTGCGAAGCTCTGTGTACTGCGAGCGCTGCTACTCGCAGCTGAGAAGGACCGTGGAGCTAGCGGCGAATTCGGAGAGCTCTTCGCTGCACTGCGCCGCTCGCAAGCGGCTTCGTTCTTCGCCTTCTGCCGTCCGGCGAGAGCTGAACTCCAGCGGTAAGTTTCAGCTCTGCCCAACAGCGTGTTCTCAGTTCTGCGGGCAAGCACGCCCTCTTGCCTTGGCCCCGAGAGCAAAGCCCCGAGCGAGCACTCGACTCAGTGCAATGCACCCGGAAGGACGCTCTCGCTCGCCTTTCAAGGAGCGATTCCTAACAGCAGAAGCAGCAGAGGCACAAACTGCATGACGAGAAGGGACAACGTAGAACACGTCTCTGTCCTGGCACATTTTCGTGTGCGATACTTCCCTCCGGGTCTTCGGGCCTTGCGAAGCCCTGTGTACTGCGAGCGCTGCTACTCGCAGCTGAGAAGGACCGTGGAGCTAGCGGCGAATTCGGAGAGCTCTTCGCTGCACTGCGCCGCTCGCAAGCGGCTTCGTTCTTCGCCTTCTGCCGTCCGGCGAGAGCTGAACTCCAGCGGTCAGTTGCAGCTCTGCCCAACAGCGTGTTCTCAGTTCTGCGGGCAAGCACGCCCTCTTGCCTTGGCCCCGAGAGCAAAGCCCCGAGCGAGCACTCGACTCAGTGCAATGCACCCGGAAGGACGCTCTCGCTCGTCTTTCAAGGAGCGATTCCTAACAGCAGAAGCAGCAGAGGCACAAACTGCATGACGAGAAGGGACAACGTAGAACACGTCTCTGTCCTGGCGCATTTTCGTGTGCGATACTTCCCTCCGGGTCTTCGGGCCTTGCGAAGCCCTGTGTACTGCGAGCGCTGCTACTCGCAGCTGAGAAGGACCGTGGAGCTAGCGGCGAATTCGGAGAGCTCTTCGCTGCACTGCGCCGCTCGCAAGCGGCTTCGTTCTTCGCCTTCTGCCGTCCGGCGAGAGCTGAACTCCAGCGGTCAGTTGCAGCTCTGCCCAACAGCGTGTTCTCAGTTCTGCGGGCAAGCACGCCCTCTTGCCTTGGCCCCGAGAGCAAAGCCCCGAGCGAGCACTCGACTCAGTGCAATGCACCCGGAAGGACGCTCTCGCTCGCCTTTCAAGGAGCGATTCCTAACAGCAGAAGCAGCAGAGGCACAAACTGCATGACGAGAAGGGACAACGTAGAACACGTCTCTGTCCTGGCGCATTTTCGTGTGCGATACTTCCCTCCGGGTCTTCGGGCCTTGCGAAGCCCTGTGTACTGCGAGCGCTGCTACTCGCAGCTGAGAAGGACCGTGGAGCTAGCGGCGAATTCGGAGAGCTCTTCGCTGCACTGCGCCGCTCGCAAGCGGCTTCGTTCTTCGCCTTCTGCCGTCCGGCGAGAGCTGAACTCCAGCGGTCAGTTGCAGCTCTGCCCAACAGCGTGTTCTCAGTTCTGCGGGCAAGCACGCCCTCTTGCCTTGGCCCCGAGAGCAAAGCCCCGAGCGAGCACTCGACTCAGTGCAATGCACCCGGAAGGACGCTCTCGCTCGCCTTTCAAGGAGCGATTCCTAACAGCAGAAGCAGCAGAGGCACAAACTGCATGACGAGAAGGGACAACGTAGAACACGTCTCTGTCCTGGCGCATTTTCGTGTGCGATACTTCCCTCCGGGTCTTCGGGCCTTGCGAAGCCCTGTGTACTGCGAGCGCTGCTACTCGCAGCTGAGAAGGACCGTGGAGCTAGCGGCGAATTCGGAGAGCTCTTCGCTGCACTGCGCCGCTCGCAAGCGGCTTCGTTCTTCGCCTTCTGCCGTCCGGCGAGAGCTGAACTCCAGCGGTCAGTTGCAGCTCTGCCCAACAGCGTGTTCTCAGTTCTGCGGGCAAGCACGCCCTCTTGCCTTGGCCCCGAGAGCAAAGCCCCGAGCGAGCACTCGACTCAGTGCAATGCACCCGGAAGGACGCTCTCGCTCGCCTTTCAAGGAGCGATTCCTAACAGCAGAAGCAGCAGAGGCACAAACTGCATGACGAGAAGGGACAACGTAGAACACGTCTCTGTCCTGGCACATTTTCGTGTGCGATACTTCCCTCCGGGTCTTCGGGCCTTGCGAAGCTCTGTGTACTGCGAGCGCTGCTACTCGCAGCTGAGAAGGACCGTGGAGCTAGCGGCGAATTCGGAGAGCTCTTCGCTGCACTGCGCCGCTCGCAAGCGGCTTCGTTCTTCGCCTTCTGCCGTCCGGCGAGAGCTGAACTCCAGCGGTCAGTTGCAGCTCTGCCCAACAGCGTGTTCTCAGTTCTGCGGGCAAGCACGCCCTCTTGCCTTGGCCCCGAGAGCAAAGTCCCGAGCGAGCACTCGACTCAGTGCAATGCACCCGGAAGGACGCTCTCGCTCGTCTTTCAAGGAGCGATTCCTAACAGCAGAAGCAGCAGAGGCACAAACTGCATGACGAGAAGGGACAACGTAGAACACGTCTCTGTCCTGGCACATTTTCGTGTGCGATACTTCCCTCCGGGTCTTCGGGCCTTGCGAAGCTCTGTGTACTGCGAGCGCTGCTACTCGCAGCTGAGAAGGACCGTGGAGCTAGCGGCGAATTCGGAGAGCTCTTCGCTGCACTGCGCCGCTCGCAAGCGGCTTCGTTCTTCGCCTTCTGCCGTCCGGCGAGAGCTGAACTCCAGCGGTCAGTTGCAGCTCTGCCCAACAGCGTGTTCTCAGTTCTGCGGGCAAGCACGCCCTCTTGCCTTGGCCCCGAGAGCAAAGCCCCGAGCGAGCACTCGACTCAGTGCAATGCACCCGGAAGGACGCTCTCGCTCGCCTTTCAAGGAGCGATTCCTAACAGCAGAAGCAGCAGAGGCACAAACTGCATGACGAGAAGGGACAACGTAGAACACGTCTCTGTCCTGGCACATTTCCGTGTGCCATACTTCCCTCCGGGTCTTCGGGCCTTGCGAAGCTCTGTGTACTGCGAGCGCTGCTACTCGCAGCTGAGAAGGACCGTGGAGCTAGCGGCGAATTCGGAGAGCTCTTCGCTGCACTGCGCCGCTCGCAAGCGGCTTCGTTCTTCGCCTTCTGCCGTCCGGCGAGAGCTGAACTCCAGCGGTAAGTTTCAGCTCTGCCCAACAGCGTGTTCTCAGTTCTGCGGGCAAGCACGCCCTCTTGCCTTGGCCCCGAGTGCAAAGTCCCGAGCGAGCACTCGACTCAGTGCAATGCACCCGGAAGGACGCTCTCGCTCGCCTTTCAAGGAGCGATTCCTAACAGCAGAAGCAGCAGAGGCACAAACTGCATGACGAGAAGGGACAACGTAGAACACGTCTCTGTCCTGGCACATTTTCGTGTGCGATACTTCCCTCCGGGTCTTCGGGCCTTGCGAAGCCCTGTGTACTGCGAGCGCTGCTACTCGCAGCTGAGAAGGACCGTGGAGCTAGCGGCGAATTCGGAGAGCTCTTCGCTGCACTGCGCCGCTCGCAAGCGGCTTCGTTCTTCGCCTTCTGCCGTCCGGCGAGAGCTGAACTCCAGCGGTCAGTTGCAGCTCTGCCCAACAGCGTGTTCTCAGTTCTGCGGGCAAGCACGCCCTCTTGCCTTGGCCCCGAGTGCAAAGTCCCGAGCGAGCACTCGACTCAGTGCAATGCACCCGGAAGGACGCTCTCGCTCGTCTTTCAAGGAGCGATTCCTAACAGCAGAAGCAGCAGAGGCACAAACTGCATGACGAGAAGGGACAACGTAGAACACGTCTCTGTCCTGGCACATTTTCGTGTGCCATACTTCCCTCCGGGTCTTCGGGCCTTGCGAAGCCCTGTGTACTGCGAGCGCTGCTACTCGCAGCTGAGAAGGACCGTGGAGCTAGCGGCGAATTCGGAGAGCTCTTCGCTGCACTGCGCCGCTCGCAAGCGGCTTCGTTCTTCGCCTTCTGCCGTCCGGCGAGAGCTGAACTCCAGCGGTCAGTTGCAGCTCTGCCCAACAGCGTGTTCTCAGTTCTGCGGGCAAGCACGCCCTCTTGCCTTGGCCCCGAGAGCAAAGTCCCGAGCGAGCACTCGACTCAGTGCAATGCACCCGGAAGGACGCTCTCGCTCGCCTTTCAAGGAGCGATTCCTAACAGCAGAAGCAGCAGAGGCACAAACTGCATGACGAGAAGGGACAACGTAGAACACGTCTCTGTCCTGGCACATTTTCGTGTGCCATACTTCCCTCCGGGTCTTCGGGCCTTGCGAAGCCCTGTGTACTGCGAGCGCTGCTACTCGCAGCTGAGAAGGACCGTGGAGCTAGCGGCGAATTCGGAGAGCTCTTCGCTGCACTGCGCCGCTCGCAAGCGGCTTCGTTCTTCGCCTTCTGCCGTCCGGCGAGAGCTGAACTCCAGCGGTCAGTTGCAGCTCTGCCCAACAGCGTGTTCTCAGTTCTGCGGGCAAGCACGCCCTCTTGCCTTGGCCCCGAGAGCAAAGCCCCGAGCGAGCACTCGACTCAGTGCAATGCACCCGGAAGGACGCTCTCGCTCGCCTTTCAAGGAGCGATTCCTAACAGCAGAAGCAGCAGAGGCACAAACTGCATGACGAGAAGGGACAACGTAGAACACGTCTCTGTCCTGGCACATTTTCGTGTGCGATACTTCCCTCCGGGTCTTCGGGCCTTGCGAAGCCCTGTGTACTGCGAGCGCTGCTACTCGCAGCTGAGAAGGACCGTGGAGCTAGCGGCGAATTCGGAGAGCTCTTCGCTGCACTGCGCCGCTCGCAAGCGGCTTCGTTCTTCGCCTTCTGCCGTCCGGCGAGAGCTGAACTCCAGCGGTCAGTTGCAGCTCTGCCCAACAGCGTGTTCTCAGTTCTGCGGGCAAGCACGCCCTCTTGCCTTGGCCCCGAGAGCAAAGCCCCGAGCGAGCACTCGACTCAGTGCAATGCACCCGGAAGGACGCTCTCGCTCGTCTTTCAAGGAGCGATTCCTAACAGCAGAAGCAGCAGAGGCACAAACTGCATGACGAGAAGGGACAACGTAGAACACGTCTCTGTCCTGGCACATTTTCGTGTGCCATACTTCCCTCCGGGTCTTCGGGCCTTGCGAAGCCCTGTGTACTGCGAGCGCTGCTACTCGCAGCTGAGAAGGACCGTGGAGCTAGCGGCGAATTCGGAGAGCTCTTCGCTGCACTGCGCCGCTCGCAAGCGGCTTCGTTCTTCGCCTTCTGCCGTCCGGCGAGAGCTGAACTCCAGCGGTCAGTTGCAGCTCTGCCCAACAGCGTGTTCTCAGTTCTGCGGGCAAGCACGCCCTCTTGCCTTGGCCCCGAGAGCAAAGTCCCGAGCGAGCACTCGACTCAGTGCAATGCACCCGGAAGGACGCTCTCGCTCGCCTTTCAAGGAGCGATTCCTAACAGCAGAAGCAGCAGAGGCACAAACTGCATGACGAGAAGGGACAACGTAGAACACGTCTCTGTCCTGGCACATTTTCGTGTGCGATACTTCCCTCCGGGTCTTCGGGCCTTGCGAAGCCCTGTGTACTGCGAGCGCTGCTACTCGCAGCTGAGAAGGACCGTGGAGCTAGCGGCGAATTCGGAGAGCTCTTCGCTGCACTGCGCCGCTCGCAAGCGGCTTCGTTCTTCGCCTTCTGCCATCCGGCGAGAGCTGAACTCCAGCGGTCAGTTGCAGCTCTGCCCAACAGCGTGTTCTCAGTTCTGCGGGCAAGCACGCCCTCTTGCCTTGGCCCCGAGAGCAAAGCCCCGAGCGAGCACTCGACTCAGTGCAATGCACCCGGAAGGACGCTCTCGCTCGCCTTTCAAGGAGCGATTCCTAACAGCAGAAGCAGCAGAGGCACAAACTGCATGACGAGAAGGGACAACGTAGAACACGTCTCTGTCCTGGCACATTTTCGTGTGCGATACTTCCCTCCGGGTCTTCGGGCCTTGCGAAGCCCTGTGTACTGCGAGCGCTGCTACTCGCAGCTGAGAAGGACCGTGGAGCTAGCGGCGAATTCGGAGAGCTCTTCGCTGCACTGCGCCGCTCGCAAGCGGCTTCGTTCTTCGCCTTCTGCCGTCCGGCGAGAGCTGAACTCCAGCGGTCAGTTGCAGCTCTGCCCAACAGCGTGTTCTCAGTTCTGCGGGCAAGCACGCCCTCTTGCCTTGGCCCCGAGAGCAAAGTCCCGAGCGAGCACTCGACTCAGTGCAATGCACCCGGAAGGACGCTCTCGCTCGCCTTTCAAGGAGCGATTCCTAACAGCAGAAGCAGCAGAGGCACAAACTGCATGACGAGAAGGGACAACGTAGAACACGTCTCTGTCCTGGCACATTTTCGTGTGCGATACTTCCCTCCGGGTCTTCGGGCCTTGCGAAGCCCTGTGTACTGCGAGCGCTGCTACTCGCAGCTGAGAAGGACCGTGGAGCTAGCGGCGAATTCGGAGAGCTCTTCGCTGCACTGCGCCGCTCGCAAGCGGCTTCGTTCTTCGCCTTCTGCCGTCCGGCGAGAGCTGAACTCCAGCGGTCAGTTGCAGCTCTGCCCAACAGCGTGTTCTCAGTTCTGCGGGCAAGCACGCCCTCTTGCCTTGGCCCCGAGAGCAAAGTCCCGAGCGAGCACTCGACTCAGTGCAATGCACCCGGAAGGACGCTCTCGCTCGCCTTTCAAGGAGCGATTCCTAACAGCAGAAGCAGCAGAGGCACAAACTGCATGACGAGAAGGGACAACGTAGAACACGTCTCTGTCCTGGCACATTTTCGTGTGCGATACTTCCCTCCGGGTCTTCGGGCCTTGCGAAGCCCTGTGTACTGCGAGCGCTGCTACTCGCAGCTGAGAAGGACCGTGGAGCTAGCGGCGAATTCGGAGAGCTCTTCGCTGCACTGCGCCGCTCGCAAGCGGCTTCGTTCTTCGCCTTCTGCCGTCCGGCGAGAGCTGAACTCCAGCGGTCAGTTGCAGCTCTGCCCAACAGCGTGTTCTCAGTTCTGCGGGCAAGCACGCCCTCTTGCCTTGGCCCCGAGAGCAAAGTCCCGAGCGAGCACTCGACTCAGTGCAATGCACCCGGAAGGACGCTCTCGCTCGCCTTTCAAGGAGCGATTCCTAACAGCAGAAGCAGCAGAGGCACAAACTGCATGACGAGAAGGGACAACGTAGAACACGTCTCTGTCCTGGCACATTTTCGTGTGCGATACTTCCCTCCGGGTCTTCGGGCCTTGCGAAGCCCTGTGTACTGCGAGCGCTGCTACTCGCAGCTGAGAAGGACCGTGGAGCTAGCGGCGAATTCGGAGAGCTCTTCGCTGCACTGCGCCGCTCGCAAGCGGCTTCGTTCTTCGCCTTCTGCCGTCCGGCGAGAGCTGAACTCCAGCGGTCAGTTGCAGCTCTGCCCAACAGCGTGTTCTCAGTTCTGCGGGCAAGCACGCCCTCTTGCCTTGGCCCCGAGAGCAAAGCCCCGAGCGAGCACTCGACTCAGTGCAATGCACCCGGAAGGACGCTCTCGCTCGCCTTTCAAGGAGCGATTCCTAACAGCAGAAGCAGCAGAGGCACAAACTGCATGACGAGAAGGGACAACGTAGAACACGTCTCTGTCCTGGCACATTTTCGTGTGCGATACTTCCCTCCGGGTCTTCGGGCCTTGCGAAGCCCTGTGTACTGCGAGCGCTGCTACTCGCAGCTGAGAAGGACCGTGGAGCTAGCGGCGAATTCGGAGAGCTCTTCGCTGCACTGCGCCGCTCGCAAGCGGCTTCGTTCTTCGCCTTCTGCCGTCCGGCGAGAGCTGAACTCCAGCGGTAAGTTTCAGCTCTGCCCAACAGCGTGTTCTCAGTTCTGCGGGCAAGCACGCCCTCTTGCCTTGGCCCCGAGAGCAAAGTCCCGAGCGAGCACTCGACTCAGTGCAATGCACCCGGAAGGACGCTCTCGCTCGCCTTTCAAGGAGCGATTCCTAACAGCAGAAGCAGCAGAGGCACAAACTGCATGACGAGAAGGGACAACGTAGAACACGTCTCTGTCCTGGCACATTTTCGTGTGCGATACTTCCCTCCGGGTCTTCGGGCCTTGCGAAGCCCTGTGTACTGCGAGCGCTGCTACTCGCAGCTGAGAAGGACCGTGGAGCTAGCGGCGAATTCGGAGAGCTCTTCGCTGCACTGCGCCGCTCGCAAGCGGCTTCGTTCTTCGCCTTCTGCCGTCCGGCGAGAGCTGAACTCCAGCGGTCAGTTGCAGCTCTGCCCAACAGCGTGTTCTCAGTTCTGCGGGCAAGCACGCCCTCTTGCCTTGGCCCCGAGAGCAAAGCCCCGAGCGAGCACTCGACTCAGTGCAATGCACCCGGAAGGACGCTCTCGCTCGCCTTTCAAGGAGCGATTCCTAACAGCAGAAGCAGCAGAGGCACAAACTGCATGACGAGAAGGGACAACGTAGAACACGTCTCTGTCCTGGCGCATTTTCGTGTGCGATACTTCCCTCCGGGTCTTCGGGCCTTGCGAAGCCCTGTGTACTGCGAGCGCTGCTACTCGCAGCTGAGAAGGACCGTGGAGCTAGCGGCGAATTCGGAGAGCTCTTCGCTGCACTGCGCCGCTCGCAAGCGGCTTCGTTCTTCGCCTTCTGCCGTCCGGCGAGAGCTGAACTCCAGCGGTCAGTTGCAGCTCTGCCCAACAGCGTGTTCTCAGTTCTGCGGGCAAGCACGCCCTCTTGCCTTGGCCCCGAGAGCAAAGCCCCGAGCGAGCACTCGACTCAGTGCAATGCACCCGGAAGGACGCTCTCGCTCGCCTTTCAAGGAGCGATTCCTAACAGCAGAAGCAGCAGAGGCACAAACTGCATGACGAGAAGGGACAACGTAGAACACGTCTCTGTCCTGGCGCATTTTCGTGTGCGATACTTCCCTCCGGGTCTTCGGGCCTTGCGAAGCCCTGTGTACTGCGAGCGCTGCTACTCGCAGCTGAGAAGGACCGTGGAGCTAGCGGCGAATTCGGAGAGCTCTTCGCTGCACTGCGCCGCTCGCAAGCGGCTTCGTTCTTCGCCTTCTGCCGTCCGGCGAGAGCTGAACTCCAGCGGTCAGTTGCAGCTCTGCCCAACAGCGTGTTCTCAGTTCTGCGGGCAAGCACGCCCTCTTGCCTTGGCCCCGAGAGCAAAGTCCCGAGCGAGCACTCGACTCAGTGCAATGCACCCGGAAGGACGCTCTCGCTCGTCTTTCAAGGAGCGATTCCTAACAGCAGAAGCAGCAGAGGCACAAACTGCATGACGAGAAGGGACAACGTAGAACACGTCTCTGTCCTGGCGCATTTTCGTGTGCGATACTTCCCTCCGGGTCTTCGGGCCTTGCGAAGCTCTGTGTACTGCGAGCGCTGCTACTCGCAGCT
>NW_028276011.1:0-30219 GCF_052056855.1 Sturnus vulgaris
TCTGGCACATTTGCGTGTGCGATACTTCCCTCCGGCTCTTCGGGCCTTGCGAAGCTCTGTGTACTGCGAGCGCTGCTACTCGCAGCTGAGAAGGACCGTGGAGCTAGCGGCGAATTCGGAGAGCTCTTCGCTGCACTGCGCCGCTCGCAAGCGGCTTCGTTCTTCGCCTTCTGCCGTCCGGCGAGAGCTGAACTCGAGCGGTCAGTTGCAGCTCTGCCCAACAGCGTGTTCTCAGTTCTGCGGGCAAGCACGCCCTCTTGCCTTGGCCCCGAGAGCAAAGTCCCGAGCCAGCACTCGACTCAGTGCAATGCACCCGGAAGGACGCTCTCGCTCGCCTTTCAAGGAGCGATTCCTAACAGCAGAAGCAGCAGAGGCACAAACTGCACGACGAGAGGGGACAACGTAGAACACGTCTCTGTCCTGGCACATTTGCGTGTGCGATACTTCCCTCCGGCTCTTCGGGCCTTGCGAAGCTCTGTGTACTGCGAGCGCTGCTACTCGCAGCTGAGAAGGACCGTGGAGCTAGCGGCGAATTCGGAGAGCTCTTCGCTGCACTGCGCCGCTCGCAAGCGGCTTCGTTCTTCGCCTTCTGCCGTCCGGCGAGAGCTGAACTCGAGCGGTCAGTTGCAGCTCTGCCCAACAGCGTGTTCTCAGTTCTGCGGGCAAGCACGCCCTCTTGCCTTGGCCCCGAGAGCAAAGTCCCGAGCCAGCACTCGACTCAGTGCAATGCACCCGGAAGGACGCTCTCGCTCGCCTTTCAAGGAGCGATTCCTAACAGCAGAAGCAGCAGAGGCACAAACTGCACGACGAGAGGGGACAACGTAGAACACGTCTCTGTCCTGGCACATTTGCGTGTGCGATACTTCCCTCCGGCTCTTCGGGCCTTGCGAAGCTCTGTGTACTGCGAGCGCTGCTACTCGCAGCTGAGAAGGACCGTGGAGCTAGCGGCGAATTCGGAGAGCTCTTCGCTGCACTGCGCCGCTCGCAAGCGGCTTCGTTCTTCGCCTTCTGCCGTCCGGCGAGAGCTGAACTCGAGCGGTCAGTTGCAGCTCTGCCCAACAGCGTGTTCTCAGTTCTGCGGGCAAGCACGCCCTCTTGCCTTGGCCCCGAGAGCAAAGTCCCGAGCGAGCACTCGACTCAGTGCAATGCACCCGGAAGGACGCTCTCGCTCGCCTTTCAAGGAGCGATTCCTAACAGCAGAAGCAGCAGAGGCACAAACTGCACGACGAGAGGGGACAACGTAGAACACGTCTCTGTCCTGGCACATTTGCCTGTGCGATACTTCCCTCCGGCTCTTCGGGCCTTGCGAAGCTCTGTGTACTGCGAGCGCTGCTACTCGCAGCTGAGAAGGACCGTGGAGCTAGCGGCGAATTCGGAGAGCTCTTCGCTGCACTGCGCCGCTCGCAAGCGGCTTCGTTCTTCGCCTTCTGCCGTCCGGCGAGAGCTGAACTCGAGCGGTCAGTTGCAGCTCTGCCCAACAGCGTGTTCTCAGTTCTGCGGGCAAGCACGCCCTCTTGCCTTGGCCCCGAGAGCAAAGTCCCGAGCGAGCACTCGACTCAGTGCAATGCACCCGGAAGGACGCTCTCGCTCGCCTTTCAAGGAGCGATTCCTAACAGCAGAAGCAGCAGAGGCACAAACTGCACGACGAGAGGGGACAACGTAGAACACGTCTCTGTCCTGGCACATTTGCCTGTGCCATACTTCCCTCCGGCTCTTCGGGCCTTGCGAAGCTCTGTGTACTGCGAGCGCTGCTACTCGCAGCTGAGAAGGACCGTGGAGCTAGCGGCGAATTCGGAGAGCTCTTCGCTGCACTGCGCCGCTCGCAAGCGGCTTCGTTCTTCGCCTTCTGCCGTCCGGCGAGAGCTGAACTCCAGCGGTCAGTTGCAGCTCTGCCCAACAGCGTGTTCTCAGTTCTGCGGGCAAGCACGCCCTCTTGCCTTGGCCCCGAGTGCAAAGTCCCGAGCGAGCACTCGACTCAGTGCAATGCACCCGGAAGGACGCTCTCGCTCGTCTTTCAAGGAGCGATTCCTAACAGCAGAAGCAGCAGAGGCACAAACTGCACGACGAGAGGGGACAACGTAGAACACGTCTCTGTCCTGGCACATTTGCGTGTGCGATACTTCCCTCCGGCTCTTCGGGCCTTGCGAAGCTCTGTGTACTGCGAGCGCTGCTACTCGCAGCTGAGAAGGACCGTGGAGCTAGCGGCGAATTCGGAGAGCTCTTCGCTGCACTGCGCCGCTCGCAAGCGGCTTCGTTCTTCGCCTTCTGCCGTCCGGCGAGAGCTGAACTCGAGCGGTCAGTTGCAGCTCTGCCCAACAGCGTGTTCTCAGTTCTGCGGGCAAGCACGCCCTCTTGCCTTGGCCCCGAGAGCAAAGTCCCGAGCGAGCACTCGACTCAGTGCAATGCACCCGGAAGGACGCTCTCGCTCGTCTTTCAAGGAGCGATTCCTAACAGCAGAAGCAGCAGAGGCACAAACTGCACGACGAGAGGGGACAACGTAGAACACGTCTCTGTCCTGGCACATTTGCGTGTGCGATACTTCCCTCCGGCTCTTCGGGCCTTGCGAAGCTCTGTGTACTGCGAGCGCTGCTACTCGCAGCTGAGAAGGACCGTGGAGCTAGCGGCGAATTCGGAGAGCTCTTCGCTGCACTGCGCCGCTCGCAAGCGGCTTCGTTCTTCGCCTTCTGCCGTCCGGCGAGAGCTGAACTCCAGCGGTCAGTTGCAGCTCTGCCCAACAGCGTGTTCTCAGTTCTGCGGGCAAGCACGCCCTCTTGCCTTGGCCCCGAGTGCAAAGTCCCGAGCGAGCACTCGACTCAGTGCAATGCACCCGGAAGGACGCTCTCGCTCGTCTTTCAAGGAGCGATTCCTAACAGCAGAAGCAGCAGAGGCACAAACTGCACGACGAGAGGGGACAACGTAGAACACGTCTCTGTCCTGGCACATTTGCCTGTGCCATACTTCCCTCCGGCTCTTCGGGCCTTGCGAAGCTCTGTGTACTGCGAGCGCTGCTACTCGCAGCTGAGAAGGACCGTGGAGCTAGCGGCGAATTCGGAGAGCTCTTCGCTGCACTGCGCCGCTCGCAAGCGGCTTCGTTCTTCGCCTTCTGCCGTCCGGCGAGAGCTGAACTCCAGCGGTCAGTTGCAGCTCTGCCCAACAGCGTGTTCTCAGTTCTGCGGGCAAGCACGCCCTCTTGCCTTGGCCCCGAGTGCAAAGTCCCGAGCGAGCACTCGACTCAGTGCAATGCACCCGGAAGGACGCTCTCGCTCGTCTTTCAAGGAGCGATTCCTAACAGCAGAAGCAGCAGAGGCACAAACTGCACGACGAGAGGGGACAACGTAGAACACGTCTCTGTCCTGGCACATTTGCGTGTGCGATACTTCCCTCCGGCTCTTCGGGCCTTGCGAAGCTCTGTGTACTGCGAGCGCTGCTACTCGCAGCTGAGAAGGACCGTGGAGCTAGCGGCGAATTCGGAGAGCTCTTCGCTGCACTGCGCCGCTCGCAAGCGGCTTCGTTCTTCGCCTTCTGCCGTCCGGCGAGAGCTGAACTCCAGCGGTCAGTTGCAGCTCTGCCCAACAGCGTGTTCTCAGTTCTGCGGGCAAGCACGCCCTCTTGCCTTGGCCCCGAGAGCAAAGTCCCGAGCGAGCACTCGACTCAGTGCAATGCACCCGGAAGGACGCTCTCGCTCGCCTTTCAAGGAGCGATTCCTAACAGCAGAAGCAGCAGAGGCACAAACTGCACGACGAGAAGGGACAAGGTAGAACACGTCTCTGTCCTGGCACATTTGCCTGTGCCATACTTCCCTCCGGCTCTTCGGGCCTTGCGAAGCTCTGTGTACTGCGAGCGCTGCTACTCGCAGCTGAGAAGGACCGTGGAGCTAGCGGCGAATTCGGAGAGCTCTTCGCTGCACTGCGCCGCTCGCAAGCGGCTTCGTTCTTCGCCTTCTGCCGTCCGGCGAGAGCTGAACTCCAGCGGTCAGTTGCAGCTCTGCCCAACAGCGTGTTCTCAGTTCTGCGGGCAAGCACGCCCTCTTGCCTTGGCCCCGAGAGCAAAGTCCCGAGCGAGCACTCGACTCAGTGCAATGCACCCGGAAGGACGCTCTCGCTCGCCTTTCAAGGAGCGATTCCTAACAGCAGAAGCAGCAGAGGCACAAACTGCACGACGAGAGGGGACAACGTAGAACACGTCTCTGTCCTGGCACATTTGCCTGTGCCATACTTCCCTCCGGCTCTTCGGGCCTTGCGAAGCTCTGTGTACTGCGAGCGCTGCTACTCGCAGCTGAGAAGGACCGTGGAGCTAGCGGCGAATTCGGAGAGCTCTTCGCTGCACTGCGCCGCTCGCAAGCGGCTTCGTTCTTCGCCTTCTGCCGTCCGGCGAGAGCTGAACTCCAGCGGTCAGTTGCAGCTCTGCCCAACAGCGTGTTCTCAGTTCTGCGGGCAAGCACGCCCTCTTGCCTTGGCCCCGAGTGCAAAGTCCCGAGCGAGCACTCGACTCAGTGCAATGCACCCGGAAGGACGCTCTCGCTCGCCTTTCAAGGAGCGATTCCTAACAGCAGAAGCAGCAGAGGCACAAACTGCACGACGAGAGGGGACAACGTAGAACACGTCTCTGTCCTGGCACATTTGCCTGTGCCATACTTCCCTCCGGCTCTTCGGGCCTTGCGAAGCTCTGTGTACTGCGAGCGCTGCTACTCGCAGCTGAGAAGGACCGTGGAGCTAGCGGCGAATTCGGAGAGCTCTTCGCTGCACTGCGCCGCTCGCAAGCGGCTTCGTTCTTCGCCTTCTGCCGTCCGGCGAGAGCTGAACTCCAGCGGTCAGTTGCAGCTCTGCCCAACAGCGTGTTCTCAGTTCTGCGGGCAAGCACGCCCTCTTGCCTTGGCCCCGAGTGCAAAGTCCCGAGCGAGCACTCGACTCAGTGCAATGCACCCGGAAGGACGCTCTCGCTCGCCTTTCAAGGAGCGATTCCTAACAGCAGAAGCAGCAGAGGCACAAACTGCACGACGAGAGGGGACAACGTAGAACACGTCTCTGTCCTGGCACATTTGCCTGTGCCATACTTCCCTCCGGCTCTTCGGGCCTTGCGAAGCTCTGTGTACTGCGAGCGCTGCTACTCGCAGCTGAGAAGGACCGTGGAGCTAGCGGCGAATTCGGAGAGCTCTTCGCTGCACTGCGCCGCTCGCAAGCGGCTTCGTTCTTCGCCTTCTGCCGTCCGGCGAGAGCTGAACTCGAGCGGTCAGTTGCAGCTCTGCCCAACAGCGTGTTCTCAGTTCTGCGGGCAAGCACGCCCTCTTGCCTTGGCCCCGAGTGCAAAGTCCCGAGCGAGCACTCGACTCAGTGCAATGCACCCGGAAGGACGCTCTCGCTCGTCTTTCAAGGAGCGATTCCTAACAGCAGAAGCAGCAGAGGCACAAACTGCACGACGAGAAGGGACAACGTAGAACACGTCTCTGTCCTGGCACATTTGCGTGTGCGATACTTCCCTCCGGCTCTTCGGGCCTTGCGAAGCTCTGTGTACTGCGAGCGCTGCTACTCGCAGCTGAGAAGGACCGTGGAGCTAGCGGCGAATTCGGAGAGCTCTTCGCTGCACTGCGCCGCTCGCAAGCGGCTTCGTTCTTCGCCTTCTGCCGTCCGGCGAGAGCTGAACTCCAGCGGTCAGTTGCAGCTCTGCCCAACAGCGTGTTCTCAGTTCTGCGGGCAAGCACGCCCTCTTGCCTTGGCCCCGAGTGCAAAGTCCCGAGCGAGCACTCGACTCAGTGCAATGCACCCGGAAGGACGCTCTCGCTCGCCTTTCAAGGAGCGATTCCTAACAGCAGAAGCAGCAGAGGCACAAACTGCACGACGAGAGGGGACAACGTAGAACACGTCTCTGTCCTGGCACATTTGCGTGTGCGATACTTCCCTCCGGCTCTTCGGGCCTTGCGAAGCTCTGTGTACTGCGAGCGCTGCTACTCGCAGCTGAGAAGGACCGTGGAGCTAGCGGCGAATTCGGAGAGCTCTTCGCTGCACTGCGCCGCTCGCAAGCGGCTTCGTTCTTCGCCTTCTGCCGTCCGGCGAGAGCTGAACTCGAGCGGTCAGTTGCAGCTCTGCCCAACAGCGTGTTCTCAGTTCTGCGGGCAAGCACGCCCTCTTGCCTTGGCCCCGAGTGCAAAGTCCCGAGCGAGCACTCGACTCAGTGCAATGCACCCGGAAGGACGCTCTCGCTCGCCTTTCAAGGAGCGATTCCTAACAGCAGAAGCAGCAGAGGCACAAACTGCACGACGAGAGGGGACAACGTAGAACACGTCTCTGTCCTGGCACATTTGCGTGTGCGATACTTCCCTCCGGCTCTTCGGGCCTTGCGAAGCTCTGTGTACTGCGAGCGCTGCTACTCGCAGCTGAGAAGGACCGTGGAGCTAGCGGCGAATTCGGAGAGCTCTTCGCTGCACTGCGCCGCTCGCAAGCGGCTTCGTTCTTCGCCTTCTGCCGTCCGGCGAGAGCTGAACTCGAGCGGTCAGTTGCAGCTCTGCCCAACAGCGTGTTCTCAGTTCTGCGGGCAAGCACGCCCTCTTGCCTTGGCCCCGAGTGCAAAGTCCCGAGCGAGCACTCGACTCAGTGCAATGCACCCGGAAGGACGCTCTCGCTCGCCTTTCAAGGAGCGATTCCTAACAGCAGAAGCAGCAGAGGCACAAACTGCACGACGAGAGGGGACAACGTAGAACACGTCTCTGTCCTGGCACATTTGCGTGTGCGATACTTCCCTCCGGCTCTTCGGGCCTTGCGAAGCTCTGTGTACTGCGAGCGCTGCTACTCGCAGCTGAGAAGGACCGTGGAGCTAGCGGCGAATTCGGAGAGCTCTTCGCTGCACTGCGCCGCTCGCAAGCGGCTTCGTTCTTCGCCTTCTGCCGTCCGGCGAGAGCTGAACTCCAGCGGTCAGTTGCAGCTCTGCCCAACAGCGTGTTCTCAGTTCTGCGGGCAAGCACGCCCTCTTGCCTTGGCCCCGAGTGCAAAGTCCCGAGCGAGCACTCGACTCAGTGCAATGCACCCGGAAGGACGCTCTCGCTCGTCTTTCAAGGAGCGATTCCTAACAGCAGAAGCAGCAGAGGCACAAACTGCACGACGAGAGGGGACAACGTAGAACACGTCTCTGTCCTGGCACATTTGCCTGTGCCATACTTCCCTCCGGCTCTTCGGGCCTTGCGAAGCTCTGTGTACTGCGAGCGCTGCTACTCGCAGCTGAGAAGGACCGTGGAGCTAGCGGCGAATTCGGAGAGCTCTTCGCTGCACTGCGCCGCTCGCAAGCGGCTTCGTTCTTCGCCTTCTGCCGTCCGGCGAGAGCTGAACTCCAGCGGTCAGTTGCAGCTCTGCCCAACAGCGTGTTCTCAGTTCTGCGGGCAAGCACGCCCTCTTGCCTTGGCCCCGAGTGCAAAGTCCCGAGCGAGCACTCGACTCAGTGCAATGCACCCGGAAGGACGCTCTCGCTCGTCTTTCAAGGAGCGACTCCTAACAGCAGAAGCAGCAGAGGCACAAACTGCACGACGAGAGGGTACAAGGTAGAACACGTCTCTGTCCTGGCACATTTGCCTGTGCCATACTTCCCTCCGGCTCTTCGGGCCTTGCGAAGCTCTGTGTACTGCGAGCGCTGCTACTCGCAGCTGAGAAGGACCGTGGAGCTAGCGGCGAATTCGGAGAGCTCTTCGCTGCACTGCGCCGCTCGCAAGCGGCTTCGTTCTTCGCCTTCTGCCGTCCGGCGAGAGCTGAACTCCAGCGGTCAGTTGCAGCTCTGCCCAACAGCGTGTTCTCAGTTCTGCGGGCAAGCACGCCCTCTTGCCTTGGCCCCGAGTGCAAAGTCCCGAGCGAGCACTCGACTCAGTGCAATGCACCCGGAAGGACGCTCTCGCTCGTCTTTCAAGGAGCGATTCCTAACAGCAGAAGCAGCAGAGGCACAAACTGCACGACGAGAAGGGACAAGGTAGAACACGTCTCTGTCCTGGCACATTTGCGTGTGCGATACTTCCCTCCGGCTCTTCGGGCCTTGCGAAGCTCTGTGTACTGCGAGCGCTGCTACTCGCAGCTGAGAAGGACCGTGGAGCTAGCGGCGAATTCGGAGAGCTCTTCGCTGCACTGCGCCGCTCGCAAGCGGCTTCGTTCTTCGCCTTCTGCCGTCCGGCGAGAGCTGAACTCGAGCGGTCAGTTGCAGCTCTGCCCAACAGCGTGTTCTCAGTTCTGCGGGCAAGCACGCCCTCTTGCCTTGGCCCCGAGAGCAAAGTCCCGAGCGAGCACTCGACTCAGTGCAATGCACCCGGAAGGACGCTCTCGCTCGCCTTTCAAGGAGCGATTCCTAACAGCAGAAGCAGCAGAGGCACAAACTGCACGACGAGAGGGGACAACGTAGAACACGTCTCTGTCCTGGCACATTTGCGTGTGCGATACTTCCCTCCGGCTCTTCGGGCCTTGCGAAGCTCTGTGTACTGCGAGCGCTGCTACTCGCAGCTGAGAAGGACCGTGGAGCTAGCGGCGAATTCGGAGAGCTCTTCGCTGCACTGCGCCGCTCGCAAGCGGCTTCGTTCTTCGCCTTCTGCCGTCCGGCGAGAGCTGAACTCCAGCGGTCAGTTGCAGCTCTGCCCAACAGCGTGTTCTCAGTTCTGCGGGCAAGCACGCCCTCTTGCCTTGGCCCCGAGAGCAAAGTCCCGAGCGAGCACTCGACTCAGTGCAATGCACCCGGAAGGACGCTCTCGCTCGTCTTTCAAGGAGCGATTCCTAACAGCAGAAGCAGCAGAGGCACAAACTGCACGACGAGAGGGGACAACGTAGAACACGTCTCTGTCCTGGCACATTTGCGTGTGCGATACTTCCCTCCGGCTCTTCGGGCCTTGCGAAGCTCTGTGTACTGCGAGCGCTGCTACTCGCAGCTGAGAAGGACCGTGGAGCTAGCGGCGAATTCGGAGAGCTCTTCGCTGCACTGCGCCGCTCCCAAGCGGCTTCGTTCTTCGCCTTCTGCCGTCCGGCGAGAGCTGAACTCCAGCGGTCAGTTGCAGCTCTGCCCAACAGCGTGTTCTCAGTTCTGCGGGCAAGCACGCCCTCTTGCCTTGGCCCCGAGAGCAAAGTCCCGAGCGAGCACTCGACTCAGTGCAATGCACCCGGAAGGACGCTCTCGCTCGTCTTTCAAGGAGCGATTCCTAACAGCAGAAGCAGCAGAGGCACAAACTGCACGACGAGAGGGGACAACGTAGAACACGTCTCTGTCCTGGCACATTTGCGTGTGCGATACTTCCCTCCGGCTCTTCGGGCCTTGCGAAGCTCTGTGTACTGCGAGCGCTGCTACTCGCAGCTGAGAAGGACCGTGGAGCTAGCGGCGAATTCGGAGAGCTCTTCGCTGCACTGCGCCGCTCGCAAGCGGCTTCGTTCTTCGCCTTCTGCCGTCCGGCGAGAGCTGAACTCCAGCGGTCAGTTGCAGCTCTGCCCAACAGCGTGTTCTCAGTTCTGCGGGCAAGCACGCCCTCTTGCCTTGGCCCCGAGAGCAAAGTCCCGAGCGAGCACTCGACTCAGTGCAATGCACCCGGAAGGACGCTCTCGCTCGTCTTTCAAGGAGCGATTCCTAACAGCAGAAGCAGCAGAGGCACAAACTGCACGACGAGAGGGGACAACGTAGAACACGTCTCTGTCCTGGCACATTTGCGTGTGCGATACTTCCCTCCGGCTCTTCGGGCCTTGCGAAGCTCTGTGTACTGCGAGCGCTGCTACTCGCAGCTGAGAAGGACCGTGGAGCTAGCGGCGAATTCGGAGAGCTCTTCGCTGCACTGCGCCGCTCCCAAGCGGCTTCGTTCTTCGCCTTCTGCCGTCCGGCGAGAGCTGAACTCCAGCGGTCAGTTGCAGCTCTGCCCAACAGCGTGTTCTCAGTTCTGCGGGCAAGCACGCCCTCTTGCCTTGGCCCCGAGAGCAAAGTCCCGAGCGAGCACTCGACTCAGTGCAATGCACCCGGAAGGACGCTCTCGCTCGTCTTTCAAGGAGCGATTCCTAACAGCAGAAGCAGCAGAGGCACAAACTGCACGACGAGAGGGGACAACGTAGAACACGTCTCTGTCCTGGCACATTTGCGTGTGCGATACTTCCCTCCGGCTCTTCGGGCCTTGCGAAGCTCTGTGTACTGCGAGCGCTGCTACTCGCAGCTGAGAAGGACCGTGGAGCTAGCGGCGAATTCGGAGAGCTCTTCGCTGCACTGCGCCGCTCGCAAGCGGCTTCGTTCTTCGCCTTCTGCCGTCCGGCGAGAGCTGAACTCCAGCGGTCAGTTGCAGCTCTGCCCAACAGCGTGTTCTCAGTTCTGCGGGCAAGCACGCCCTCTTGCCTTGGCCCCGAGTGCAAAGTCCCGAGCGAGCACTCGACTCAGTGCAATGCACCCGGAAGGACGCTCTCGCTCGCCTTTCAAGGAGCGATTCCTAACAGCAGAAGCAGCAGAGGCACAAACTGCACGACGAGAAGGGACAAGGTAGAACACGTCTCTGTCCTGGCACATTTGCCTGTGCCATACTTCCCTCCGGCTCTTCGGGCCTTGCGAAGCTCTGTGTACTGCGAGCGCTGCTACTCGCAGCTGAGAAGGACCGTGGAGCTAGCGGCGAATTCGGAGAGCTCTTCGCTGCACTGCGCCGCTCGCAAGCGGCTTCGTTCTTCGCCTTCTGCCGTCCGGCGAGAGCTGAACTCCAGCGGTCAGTTGCAGCTCTGCCCAACAGCGTGTTCTCAGTTCTGCGGGCAAGCACGCCCTCTTGCCTTGGCCCCGAGAGCAAAGTCCCGAGCGAGCACTCGACTCAGTGCAATGCACCCGGAAGGACGCTCTCGCTCGCCTTTCAAGGAGCGATTCCTAACAGCAGAAGCAGCAGAGGCACAAACTGCACGACGAGAGGGGACAACGTAGAACACGTCTCTGTCCTGGCACATTTGCCTGTGCCATACTTCCCTCCGGCTCTTCGGGCCTTGCGAAGCTCTGTGTACTGCGAGCGCTGCTACTCGCAGCTGAGAAGGACCGTGGAGCTAGCGGCGAATTCGGAGAGCTCTTCGCTGCACTGCGCCGCTCGCAAGCGGCTTCGTTCTTCGCCTTCTGCCGTCCGGCGAGAGCTGAACTCGAGCGGTCAGTTGCAGCTCTGCCCAACAGCGTGTTCTCAGTTCTGCGGGCAAGCACGCCCTCTTGCCTTGGCCCCGAGTGCAAAGTCCCGAGCGAGCACTCGACTCAGTGCAATGCACCCGGAAGGACGCTCTCGCTCGTCTTTCAAGGAGCGATTCCTAACAGCAGAAGCAGCAGAGGCACAAACTGCACGACGAGAGGGGACAACGTAGAACACGTCTCTGTCCTGGCACATTTGCGTGTGCGATACTTCCCTCCGGCTCTTCGGGCCTTGCGAAGCTCTGTGTACTGCGAGCGCTGCTACTCGCAGCTGAGAAGGACCGTGGAGCTAGCGGCGAATTCGGAGAGCTCTTCGCTGCACTGCGCCGCTCGCAAGCGGCTTCGTTCTTCGCCTTCTGCCGTCCGGCGAGAGCTGAACTCGAGCGGTCAGTTGCAGCTCTGCCCAACAGCGTGTTCTCAGTTCTGCGGGCAAGCACGCCCTCTTGCCTTGGCCCCGAGAGCAAAGTCCCGAGCGAGCACTCGACTCAGTGCAATGCACCCGGAAGGACGCTCTCGCTCGTCTTTCAAGGAGCGATTCCTAACAGCAGAAGCAGCAGAGGCACAAACTGCACGACGAGAGGGGACAACGTAGAACACGTCTCTGTCCTGGCACATTTGCGTGTGCGATACTTCCCTCCGGCTCTTCGGGCCTTGCGAAGCTCTGTGTACTGCGAGCGCTGCTACTCGCAGCTGAGAAGGACCGTGGAGCTAGCGGCGAATTCGGAGAGCTCTTCGCTGCACTGCGCCGCTCGCAAGCGGCTTCGTTCTTCGCCTTCTGCCGTCCGGCGAGAGCTGAACTCCAGCGGTCAGTTGCAGCTCTGCCCAACAGCGTGTTCTCAGTTCTGCGGGCAAGCACGCCCTCTTGCCTTGGCCCCGAGTGCAAAGTCCCGAGCGAGCACTCGACTCAGTGCAATGCACCCGGAAGGACGCTCTCGCTCGTCTTTCAAGGAGCGATTCCTAACAGCAGAAGCAGCAGAGGCACAAACTGCACGACGAGAGGGGACAACGTAGAACACGTCTCTGTCCTGGCACATTTGCCTGTGCCATACTTCCCTCCGGCTCTTCGGGCCTTGCGAAGCTCTGTGTACTGCGAGCGCTGCTACTCGCAGCTGAGAAGGACCGTGGAGCTAGCGGCGAATTCGGAGAGCTCTTCGCTGCACTGCGCCGCTCGCAAGCGGCTTCGTTCTTCGCCTTCTGCCGTCCGGCGAGAGCTGAACTCCAGCGGTCAGTTGCAGCTCTGCCCAACAGCGTGTTCTCAGTTCTGCGGGCAAGCACGCCCTCTTGCCTTGGCCCCGAGTGCAAAGTCCCGAGCGAGCACTCGACTCAGTGCAATGCACCCGGAAGGACGCTCTCGCTCGTCTTTCAAGGAGCGACTCCTAACAGCAGAAGCAGCAGAGGCACAAACTGCACGACGAGAGGGTACAAGGTAGAACACGTCTCTGTCCTGGCACATTTGCGTGTGCGATACTTCCCTCCGGCTCTTCGGGCCTTGCGAAGCTCTGTGTACTGCGAGCGCTGCTACTCGCAGCTGAGAAGGACCGTGGAGCTAGCGGCGAATTCGGAGAGCTCTTCGCTGCACTGCGCCGCTCGCAAGCGGCTTCGTTCTTCGCCTTCTGCCGTCCGGCGAGAGCTGAACTCCAGCGGTCAGTTGCAGCTCTGCCCAACAGCGTGTTCTCAGTTCTGCGGGCAAGCACGCCCTCTTGCCTTGGCCCCGAGTGCAAAGTCCCGAGCGAGCACTCGACTCAGTGCAATGCACCCGGAAGGACGCTCTCGCTCGTCTTTCAAGGAGCGATTCCTAACAGCAGAAGCAGCAGAGGCACAAACTGCACGACGAGAGGGGACAACGTAGAACACGTCTCTGTCCTGGCACATTTGCGTGTGCCATACTTCCCTCCGGCTCTTCGGGCCTTGCGAAGCTCTGTGTACTGCGAGCGCTGCTACTCGCAGCTGAGAAGGACCGTGGAGCTAGCGGCGAATTCGGAGAGCTCTTCGCTGCACTGCGCCGCTCGCAAGCGGCTTCGTTCTTCGCCTTCTGCCGTCCGGCGAGAGCTGAACTCGAGCGGTCAGTTGCAGCTCTGCCCAACAGCGTGTTCTCAGTTCTGCGGGCAAGCACGCCCTCTTGCCTTGGCCCCGAGAGCAAAGTCCCGAGCGAGCACTCGACTCAGTGCAATGCACCCGGAAGGACGCTCTCGCTCGCCTTTCAAGGAGCGATTCCTAACAGCAGAAGCAGCAGAGGCACAAACTGCACGACGAGAGGGGACAACGTAGAACACGTCTCTGTCCTGGCACATTTGCCTGTGCCATACTTCCCTCCGGCTCTTCGGGCCTTGCGAAGCTCCGTGTACTGCGAGCGCTGCTACTCGCAGCTGAGAAGGACCGTGGAGCTAGCGGCGAATTCGGAGAGCTCTTCGCTGCACTGCGCCGCTCGCAAGCGGCTTCGTTCTTCGCCTTCTGCCGTCCGGCGAGAGCTGAACTCCAGCGGTCAGTTGCAGCTCTGCCCAACAGCGTGTTCTCAGTTCTGCGGGCAAGCACGCCCTCTTGCCTTGGCCCCGAGTGCAAAGTCCCGAGCGAGCACTCGACTCAGTGCAATGCACCCGGAAGGACGCTCTCGCTCGTCTTTCAAGGAGCGATTCCTAACAGCAGAAGCAGCAGAGGCACAAACTGCACGACGAGAGGGGACAACGTAGAACACGTCTCTGTCCTGGCACATTTGCGTGTGCGATACTTCCCTCCGGCTCTTCGGGCCTTGCGAAGCTCTGTGTACTGCGAGCGCTGCTACTCGCAGCTGAGAAGGACCGTGGAGCTAGCGGCGAATTCGGAGAGCTCTTCGCTGCACTGCGCCGCTCGCAAGCGGCTTCGTTCTTCGCCTTCTGCCGTCCGGCGAGAGCTGAACTCCAGCGGTCAGTTGCAGCTCTGCCCAACAGCGTGTTCTCAGTTCTGCGGGCAAGCACGCCCTCTTGCCTTGGCCCCGAGTGCAAAGTCCCGAGCGAGCACTCGACTCAGTGCAATGCACCCGGAAGGACGCTCTCGCTCGCCTTTCAAGGAGCGATTCCTAACAGCAGAAGCAGCAGAGGCACAAACTGCACGACGAGAAGGGACAAGGTAGAACACGTCTCTGTCCTGGCACATTTGCCTGTGCCATACTTCCCTCCGGCTCTTCGGGCCTTGCGAAGCTCTGTGTACTGCGAGCGCTGCTACTCGCAGCTGAGAAGGACCGTGGAGCTAGCGGCGAATTCGGAGAGCTCTTCGCTGCACTGCGCCGCTCGCAAGCGGCTTCGTTCTTCGCCTTCTGCCGTCCGGCGAGAGCTGAACTCCAGCGGTCAGTTGCAGCTCTGCCCAACAGCGTGTTCTCAGTTCTGCGGGCAAGCACGCCCTCTTGCCTTGGCCCCGAGAGCAAAGTCCCGAGCGAGCACTCGACTCAGTGCAATGCACCCGGAAGGACGCTCTCGCTCGCCTTTCAAGGAGCGATTCCTAACAGCAGAAGCAGCAGAGGCACAAACTGCACGACGAGAGGGGACAACGTAGAACACGTCTCTGTCCTGGCACATTTGCCTGTGCCATACTTCCCTCCGGCTCTTCGGGCCTTGCGAAGCTCTGTGTACTGCGAGCGCTGCTACTCGCAGCTGAGAAGGACCGTGGAGCTAGCGGCGAATTCGGAGAGCTCTTCGCTGCACTGCGCCGCTCGCAAGCGGCTTCGTTCTTCGCCTTCTGCCGTCCGGCGAGAGCTGAACTCCAGCGGTCAGTTGCAGCTCTGCCCAACAGCGTGTTCTCAGTTCTGCGGGCAAGCACGCCCTCTTGCCTTGGCCCCGAGAGCAAAGTCCCGAGCGAGCACTCGACTCAGTGCAATGCACCCGGAAGGACGCTCTCGCTCGCCTTTCAAGGAGCGATTCCTAACAGCAGAAGCAGCAGAGGCACAAACTGCACGACGAGAGGGGACAACGTAGAACACGTCTCTGTCCTGGCACATTTGCCTGTGCCATACTTCCCTCCGGCTCTTCGGGCCTTGCGAAGCTCTGTGTACTGCGAGCGCTGCTACTCGCAGCTGAGAAGGACCGTGGAGCTAGCGGCGAATTCGGAGAGCTCTTCGCTGCACTGCGCCGCTCGCAAGCGGCTTCGTTCTTCGCCTTCTGCCGTCCGGCGAGAGCTGAACTCGAGCGGTCAGTTGCAGCTCTGCCCAACAGCGTGTTCTCAGTTCTGCGGGCAAGCACGCCCTCTTGCCTTGGCCCCGAGTGCAAAGTCCCGAGCGAGCACTCGACTCAGTGCAATGCACCCGGAAGGACGCTCTCGCTCGTCTTTCAAGGAGCGATTCCTAACAGCAGAAGCAGCAGAGGCACAAACTGCACGACGAGAGGGGACAACGTAGAACACGTCTCTGTCCTGGCACATTTGCGTGTGCGATACTTCCCTCCGGCTCTTCGGGCCTTGCGAAGCTCTGTGTACTGCGAGCGCTGCTACTCGCAGCTGAGAAGGACCGTGGAGCTAGCGGCGAATTCGGAGAGCTCTTCGCTGCACTGCGCCGCTCGCAAGCGGCTTCGTTCTTCGCCTTCTGCCGTCCGGCGAGAGCTGAACTCCAGCGGTCAGTTGCAGCTCTGCCCAACAGCGTGTTCTCAGTTCTGCGGGCAAGCACGCCCTCTTGCCTTGGCCCCGAGTGCAAAGTCCCGAGCGAGCACTCGACTCAGTGCAATGCACCCGGAAGGACGCTCTCGCTCGTCTTTCAAGGAGCGACTCCTAACAGCAGAAGCAGCAGAGGCACAAACTGCACGACGAGAGGGGACAACGTAGAACACGTCTCTGTCCTGGCACATTTGCCTGTGCCATACTTCCCTCCGGCTCTTCGGGCCTTGCGAAGCTCTGTGTACTGCGAGCGCTGCTACTCGCAGCTGAGAAGGACCGTGGAGCTAGCGGCGAATTCGGAGAGCTCTTCGCTGCACTGCGCCGCTCGCAAGCGGCTTCGTTCTTCGCCTTCTGCCGTCCGGCGAGAGCTGAACTCCAGCGGTCAGTTGCAGCTCTGCCCAACAGCGTGTTCTCAGTTCTGCGGGCAAGCACGCCCTCTTGCCTTGGCCCCGAGTGCAAAGTCCCGAGCGAGCACTCGACTCAGTGCAATGCACCCGGAAGGACGCTCTCGCTCGTCTTTCAAGGAGCGACTCCTAACAGCAGAAGCAGCAGAGGCACAAACTGCACGACGAGAGGGTACAAGGTAGAACACGTCTCTGTCCTGGCACATTTGCGTGTGCGATACTTCCCTCCGGCTCTTCGGGCCTTGCGAAGCTCTGTGTACTGCGAGCGCTGCTACTCGCAGCTGAGAAGGACCGTGGAGCTAGCGGCGAATTCGGAGAGCTCTTCGCTGCACTGCGCCGCTCGCAAGCGGCTTCGTTCTTCGCCTTCTGCCGTCCGGCGAGAGCTGAACTCCAGCGGTCAGTTGCAGCTCTGCCCAACAGCGTGTTCTCAGTTCTGCGGGCAAGCACGCCCTCTTGCCTTGGCCCCGAGTGCAAAGTCCCGAGCGAGCACTCGACTCAGTGCAATGCACCCGGAAGGACGCTCTCGCTCGTCTTTCAAGGAGCGATTCCTAACAGCAGAAGCAGCAGAGGCACAAACTGCACGACGAGAAGGGACAAGGTAGAACACGTCTCTGTCCTGGCACATTTGCCTGTGCCATACTTCCCTCCGGCTCTTCGGGCCTTGCGAAGCTCTGTGTACTGCGAGCGCTGCTACTCGCAGCTGAGAAGGACCGTGGAGCTAGCGGCGAATTCGGAGAGCTCTTCGCTGCACTGCGCCGCTCGCAAGCGGCTTCGTTCTTCGCCTTCTGCCGTCCGGCGAGAGCTGAACTCCAGCGGTCAGTTGCAGCTCTGCCCAACAGCGTGTTCTCAGTTCTGCGGGCAAGCACGCCCTCTTGCCTTGGCCCCGAGAGCAAAGTCCCGAGCGAGCACTCGACTCAGTGCAATGCACCCGGAAGGACGCTCTCGCTCGCCTTTCAAGGAGCGATTCCTAACAGCAGAAGCAGCAGAGGCACAAACTGCACGACGAGAGGGGACAACGTAGAACACGTCTCTGTCCTGGCACATTTGCCTGTGCCATACTTCCCTCCGGCTCTTCGGGCCTTGCGAAGCTCTGTGTACTGCGAGCGCTGCTACTCGCAGCTGAGAAGGACCGTGGAGCTAGCGGCGAATTCGGAGAGCTCTTCGCTGCACTGCGCCGCTCGCAAGCGGCTTCGTTCTTCGCCTTCTGCCGTCCGGCGAGAGCTGAACTCCAGCGGTCAGTTGCAGCTCTGCCCAACAGCGTGTTCTCAGTTCTGCGGGCAAGCACGCCCTCTTGCCTTGGCCCCGAGAGCAAAGTCCCGAGCGAGCACTCGACTCAGTGCAATGCACCCGGAAGGACGCTCTCGCTCGCCTTTCAAGGAGCGATTCCTAACAGCAGAAGCAGCAGAGGCACAAACTGCACGACGAGAGGGGACAAGGTAGAACACGTCTCTGTCCTGGCACATTTGCCTGTGCCATACTTCCCTCCGGCTCTTCGGGCCTTGCGAAGCTCTGTGTACTGCGAGCGCTGC
This sequence comes from Sturnus vulgaris, assembly GCF_052056855.1. Lineage (NCBI taxonomy): Eukaryota > Metazoa > Chordata > Aves > Passeriformes > Sturnidae > Sturnus > Sturnus vulgaris. The sequence continues at coordinate 17,675 of NW_028276011.1, forward strand.
TACTCGCAGCTGAGAAGGACCGTGGAGCTAGCGGCGAATTCGGAGAGCTCTTCGCTGCACTGCGCCGCTCGCAAGCGGCTTCGTTCTTCGCCTTCTGCCGTCCGGCGAGAGCTGAACTCCAGCGGTCAGTTGCAGCTCTGCCCAACAGCGTGTTCTCAGTTCTGCGGGCAAGCACGCCCTCTTGCCTTGGCCCCGAGTGCAAAGTCCCGAGCGAGCACTCGACTCAGTGCAATGCACCCGGAAGGACGCTCTCGCTCGCCTTTCAAGGAGCGATTCCTAACAGCAGAAGCAGCAGAGGCACAAACTGCACGACGAGAAGGGACAAGGTAGAACACGTCTCTGTCCTGGCACATTTGCCTGTGCCATACTTCCCTCCGGCTCTTCGGGCCTTGCGAAGCTCTGTGTACTGCGAGCGCTGCTACTCGCAGCTGAGAAGGACCGTGGAGCTAGCGGCGAATTCGGAGAGCTCTTCGCTGCACTGCGCCGCTCGCAAGCGGCTTCGTTCTTCGCCTTCTGCCGTCCGGCGAGAGCTGAACTCCAGCGGTCAGTTGCAGCTCTGCCCAACAGCGTGTTCTCAGTTCTGCGGGCAAGCACGCCCTCTTGCCTTGGCCCCGAGAGCAAAGTCCCGAGCGAGCACTCGACTCAGTGCAATGCACCCGGAAGGACGCTCTCGCTCGCCTTTCAAGGAGCGATTCCTAACAGCAGAAGCAGCAGAGGCACAAACTGCACGACGAGAGGGGACAACGTAGAACACGTCTCTGTCCTGGCACATTTGCCTGTGCCATACTTCCCTCCGGCTCTTCGGGCCTTGCGAAGCTCTGTGTACTGCGAGCGCTGCTACTCGCAGCTGAGAAGGACCGTGGAGCTAGCGGCGAATTCGGAGAGCTCTTCGCTGCACTGCGCCGCTCGCAAGCGGCTTCGTTCTTCGCCTTCTGCCGTCCGGCGAGAGCTGAACTCCAGCGGTCAGTTGCAGCTCTGCCCAACAGCGTGTTCTCAGTTCTGCGGGCAAGCACGCCCTCTTGCCTTGGCCCCGAGAGCAAAGTCCCGAGCGAGCACTCGACTCAGTGCAATGCACCCGGAAGGACGCTCTCGCTCGCCTTTCAAGGAGCGATTCCTAACAGCAGAAGCAGCAGAGGCACAAACTGCACGACGAGAGGGGACAACGTAGAACACGTCTCTGTCCTGGCACATTTGCCTGTGCCATACTTCCCTCCGGCTCTTCGGGCCTTGCGAAGCTCTGTGTACTGCGAGCGCTGCTACTCGCAGCTGAGAAGGACCGTGGAGCTAGCGGCGAATTCGGAGAGCTCTTCGCTGCACTGCGCCGCTCGCAAGCGGCTTCGTTCTTCGCCTTCTGCCGTCCGGCGAGAGCTGAACTCGAGCGGTCAGTTGCAGCTCTGCCCAACAGCGTGTTCTCAGTTCTGCGGGCAAGCACGCCCTCTTGCCTTGGCCCCGAGAGCAAAGTCCCGAGCGAGCACTCGACTCAGTGCAATGCACCCGGAATGACGCTCTCGCTCGTCTTTCAAGGAGCGATTCCTAACAGCAGAAGCAGCAGAGGCACAAACTGCACGACGAGAAGGGGACAACGTAGAACACGTCTCTGTCCTGGCACATTTGCGTGTGCGATACTTCCCTCCGGCTCTTCGGGCCTTGCGAAGCTCTGTGTACTGCGAGCGCTGCTACTCGCAGCTGAGAAGGACCGTGGAGCTAGCGGCGAATTCGGAGAGCTCTTCGCTGCACTGCGCCGCTCGCAAGCGGCTTCGTTCTTCGCCTTCTGCCGTCCGGCGAGAGCTGAACTCCAGCGGTCAGTTGCAGCTCTGCCCAACAGCGTGTTCTCAGTTCTGCGGGCAAGCACGCCCTCTTGCCTTGGCCCCGAGTGCAAAGTCCCGAGCGAGCACTCGACTCAGTGCAATGCACCCGGAAGGACGCTCTCGCTCGCCTTTCAAGGAGCGATTCCTAACAGCAGAAGCAGCAGAGGCACAAACTGCACGACGAGAGGGGACAACGTAGAACACGTCTCTGTCCTGGCACATTTGCGTGTGCGATACTTCCCTCCGGCTCTTCGGGCCTTGCGAAGCTCTGTGTACTGCGAGCGCTGCTACTCGCAGCTGAGAAGGACCGTGGAGCTAGCGGCGAATTCGGAGAGCTCTTCGCTGCACTGCGCCGCTCGCAAGCGGCTTCGTTCTTCGCCTTCTGCCGTCCGGCGAGAGCTGAACTCGAGCGGTCAGTTGCAGCTCTGCCCAACAGCGTGTTCTCAGTTCTGCGGGCAAGCACGCCCTCTTGCCTTGGCCCCGAGTGCAAAGTCCCGAGCGAGCACTCGACTCAGTGCAATGCACCCGGAAGGACGCTCTCGCTCGCCTTTCAAGGAGCGATTCCTAACAGCAGAAGCAGCAGAGGCACAAACTGCACGACGAGAGGGGACAACGTAGAACACGTCTCTGTCCTGGCACATTTGCGTGTGCGATACTTCCCTCCGGCTCTTCGGGCCTTGCGAAGCTCTGTGTACTGCGAGCGCTGCTACTCGCAGCTGAGAAGGACCGTGGAGCTAGCGGCGAATTCGGAGAGCTCTTCGCTGCACTGCGCCGCTCGCAAGCGGCTTCGTTCTTCGCCTTCTGCCGTCCGGCGAGAGCTGAACTCCAGCGGTCAGTTGCAGCTCTGCCCAACAGCGTGTTCTCAGTTCTGCGGGCAAGCACGCCCTCTTGCCTTGGCCCCGAGAGCAAAGTCCCGAGCGAGCACTCGACTCAGTGCAATGCACCCGGAAGGACGCTCTCGCTCGCCTTTCAAGGAGCGATTCCTAACAGCAGAAGCAGCAGAGGCACAAACTGCACGACGAGAGGGGACAACGTAGAACACGTCTCTGTCCTGGCACATTTGCCTGTGCCATACTTCCCTCCGGCTCTTCGGGCCTTGCGAAGCTCTGTGTACTGCGAGCGCTGCTACTCGCAGCTGAGAAGGACCGTGGAGCTAGCGGCGAATTCGGAGAGCTCTTCGCTGCACTGCGCCGCTCGCAAGCGGCTTCGTTCTTCGCCTTCTGCCGTCCGGCGAGAGCTGAACTCCAGCGGTCAGTTGCAGCTCTGCCCAACAGCGTGTTCTCAGTTCTGCGGGCAAGCACGCCCTCTTGCCTTGGCCCCGAGAGCAAAGTCCCGAGCGAGCACTCGACTCAGTGCAATGCACCCGGAAGGACGCTCTCGCTCGCCTTTCAAGGAGCGATTCCTAACAGCAGAAGCAGCAGAGGCACAAACTGCACGACGAGAGGGGACAACGTAGAACACGTCTCTGTCCTGGCACATTTGCGTGTGCGATACTTCCCTCCGGCTCTTCGGGCCTTGCGAAGCTCTGTGTACTGCGAGCGCTGCTACTCGCAGCTGAGAAGGACCGTGGAGCTAGCGGCGAATTCGGAGAGCTCTTCGCTGCACTGCGCCGCTCGCAAGCGGCTTCGTTCTTCGCCTTCTGCCGTCCGGCGAGAGCTGAACTCCAGCGGTCAGTTGCAGCTCTGCCCAACAGCGTGTTCTCAGTTCTGCGGGCAAGCACGCCCTCTTGCCTTGGCCCCGAGAGCAAAGTCCCGAGCGAGCACTCGACTCAGTGCAATGCACCCGGAAGGACGCTCTCGCTCGCCTTTCAAGGAGCGATTCCTAACAGCAGAAGCAGCAGAGGCACAAACTGCACGACGAGAGGGGACAACGTAGAACACGTCTCTGTCCTGGCACATTTGCCTGTGCCATACTTCCCTCCGGCTCTTCGGGCCTTGCGAAGCTCTGTGTACTGCGAGCGCTGCTACTCGCAGCTGAGAAGGACCGTGGAGCTAGCGGCGAATTCGGAGAGCTCTTCGCTGCACTGCGCCGCTCGCAAGCGGCTTCGTTCTTCGCCTTCTGCCGTCCGGCGAGAGCTGAACTCCAGCGGTCAGTTGCAGCTCTGCCCAACAGCGTGTTCTCAGTTCTGCGGGCAAGCACGCCCTCTTGCCTTGGCCCCGAGAGCAAAGTCCCGAGCGAGCACTCGACTCAGTGCAATGCACCCGGAAGGACGCTCTCGCTCGCCTTTCAAGGAGCGATTCCTAACAGCAGAAGCAGCAGAGGCACAAACTGCACGACGAGAGGGGACAACGTAGAACACGTCTCTGTCCTGGCACATTTGCCTGTGCCATACTTCCCTCCGGCTCTTCGGGCCTTGCGAAGCTCTGTGTACTGCGAGCGCTGCTACTCGCAGCTGAGAAGGACCGTGGAGCTAGCGGCGAATTCGGAGAGCTCTTCGCTGCACTGCGCCGCTCGCAAGCGGCTTCGTTCTTCGCCTTCTGCCGTCCGGCGAGAGCTGAACTCGAGCGGTCAGTTGCAGCTCTGCCCAACAGCGTGTTCTCAGTTCTGCGGGCAAGCACGCCCTCTTGCCTTGGCCCCGAGTGCAAAGTCCCGAGCGAGCACTCGACTCAGTGCAATGCACCCGGAAGGACGCTCTCGCTCGTCTTTCAAGGAGCGATTCCTAACAGCAGAAGCAGCAGAGGCACAAACTGCACGACGAGAGGGGACAACGTAGAACACGTCTCTGTCCTGGCACATTTGCGTGTGCGATACTTCCCTCCGGCTCTTCGGGCCTTGCGAAGCTCTGTGTACTGCGAGCGCTGCTACTCGCAGCTGAGAAGGACCGTGGAGCTAGCGGCGAATTCGGAGAGCTCTTCGCTGCACTGCGCCGCTCGCAAGCGGCTTCGTTCTTCGCCTTCTGCCGTCCGGCGAGAGCTGAACTCCAGCGGTCAGTTGCAGCTCTGCCCAACAGCGTGTTCTCAGTTCTGCGGGCAAGCACGCCCTCTTGCCTTGGCCCCGAGTGCAAAGTCCCGAGCGAGCACTCGACTCAGTGCAATGCACCCGGAAGGACGCTCTCGCTCGTCTTTCAATGAGCGACTCCTAACAGCAGAAGCAGCAGAGGCACAAACTGCACGACGAGAGGGTACAAGGTAGAACACGTCTCTGTCCTGGCACATTTGCGTGTGCGATACTTCCCTCCGGCTCTTCGGGCCTTGCGAAGCTCTGTGTACTGCGAGCGCTGCTACTCGCAGCTGAGAAGGACCGTGGAGCTAGCGGCGAATTCGGAGAGCTCTTCGCTGCACTGCGCCGCTCGCAAGCGGCTTCGTTCTTCGCCTTCTGCCGTCCGGCGAGAGCTGAACTCCAGCGGTCAGTTGCAGCTCTGCCCAACAGCGTGTTCTCAGTTCTGCGGGCAAGCACGCCCTCTTGCCTTGGCCCCGAGTGCAAAGTCCCGAGCGAGCACTCGACTCAGTGCAATGCACCCGGAAGGACGCTCTCGCTCGTCTTTCAAGGAGCGATTCCTAACAGCAGAAGCAGCAGAGGCACAAACTGCACGACGAGAAGGGACAAGGTAGAACACGTCTCTGTCCTGGCACATTTGCCTGTGCCATACTTCCCTCCGGCTCTTCGGGCCTTGCGAAGCTCTGTGTACTGCGAGCGCTGCTACTCGCAGCTGAGAAGGACCGTGGAGCTAGCGGCGAATTCGGAGAGCTCTTCGCTGCACTGCGCCGCTCGCAAGCGGCTTCGTTCTTCGCCTTCTGCCGTCCGGCGAGAGCTGAACTCGAGCGGTCAGTTGCAGCTCTGCCCAACAGCGTGTTCTCAGTTCTGCGGGCAAGCACGCCCTCTTGCCTTGGCCCCGAGAGCAAAGTCCCGAGCGAGCACTCGACTCAGTGCAATGCACCCGGAAGGACGCTCTCGCTCGCCTTTCAAGGAGCGATTCCTAACAGCAGAAGCAGCAGAGGCACAAACTGCACGACGAGAGGGGACAAGGTAGAACACGTCTCTGTCCTGGCACATTTGCCTGTGCCATACTTCCCTCCGGCTCTTCGGGCCTTGCGAAGCTCTGTGTACTGCGAGCGCTGCTACTCGCAGCTGAGAAGGACCGTGGAGCTAGCGGCGAATTCGGAGAGCTCTTCGCTGCACTGCGCCGCTCGCAAGCGGCTTCGTTCTTCGCCTTCTGCCGTCCGGCGAGAGCTGAACTCCAGCGGTCAGTTGCAGCTCTGCCCAACAGCGTGTTCTCAGTTCTGCGGGCAAGCACGCCCTCTTGCCTTGGCCCCGAGTGCAAAGTCCCGAGCGAGCACTCGACTCAGTGCAATGCACCCGGAAGGACGCTCTCGCTCGCCTTTCAAGGAGCGATTCCTAACAGCAGAAGCAGCAGAGGCACAAACTGCACGACGAGAAGGGACAAGGTAGAACACGTCTCTGTCCTGGCACATTTGCCTGTGCCATACTTCCCTCCGGCTCTTCGGGCCTTGCGAAGCTCTGTGTACTGCGAGCGCTGCTACTCGCAGCTGAGAAGGACCGTGGAGCTAGCGGCGAATTCGGAGAGCTCTTCGCTGCACTGCGCCGCTCGCAAGCGGCTTCGTTCTTCGCCTTCTGCCGTCCGGCGAGAGCTGAACTCCAGCGGTCAGTTGCAGCTCTGCCCAACAGCGTGTTCTCAGTTCTGCGGGCAAGCACGCCCTCTTGCCTTGGCCCCGAGAGCAAAGTCCCGAGCGAGCACTCGACTCAGTGCAATGCACCCGGAAGGACGCTCTCGCTCGCCTTTCAAGGAGCGATTCCTAACAGCAGAAGCAGCAGAGGCACAAACTGCACGACGAGAGGGGACAACGTAGAACACGTCTCTGTCCTGGCACATTTGCCTGTGCCATACTTCCCTCCGGCTCTTCGGGCCTTGCGAAGCTCTGTGTACTGCGAGCGCTGCTACTCGCAGCTGAGAAGGACCGTGGAGCTAGCGGCGAATTCGGAGAGCTCTTCGCTGCACTGCGCCGCTCGCAAGCGGCTTCGTTCTTCGCCTTCTGCCGTCCGGCGAGAGCTGAACTCCAGCGGTCAGTTGCAGCTCTGCCCAACAGCGTGTTCTCAGTTCTGCGGGCAAGCACGCCCTCTTGCCTTGGCCCCGAGAGCAAAGTCCCGAGCGAGCACTCGACTCAGTGCAATGCACCCGGAAGGACGCTCTCGCTCGCCTTTCAAGGAGCGATTCCTAACAGCAGAAGCAGCAGAGGCACAAACTGCACGACGAGAGGGGACAACGTAGAACACGTCTCTGTCCTGGCACATTTGCCTGTGCCATACTTCCCTCCGGCTCTTCGGGCCTTGCGAAGCTCTGTGTACTGCGAGCGCTGCTACTCGCAGCTGAGAAGGACCGTGGAGCTAGCGGCGAATTCGGAGAGCTCTTCGCTGCACTGCGCCGCTCGCAAGCGGCTTCGTTCTTCGCCTTCTGCCGTCCGGCGAGAGCTGAACTCGAGCGGTCAGTTGCAGCTCTGCCCAACAGCGTGTTCTCAGTTCTGCGGGCAAGCACGCCCTCTTGCCTTGGCCCCGAGAGCAAAGTCCCGAGCGAGCACTCGACTCAGTGCAATGCACCCGGAATGACGCTCTCGCTCGTCTTTCAAGGAGCGATTCCTAACAGCAGAAGCAGCAGAGGCACAAACTGCACGACGAGAAGGGGACAACGTAGAACACGTCTCTGTCCTGGCACATTTGCGTGTGCGATACTTCCCTCCGGCTCTTCGGGCCTTGCGAAGCTCTGTGTACTGCGAGCGCTGCTACTCGCAGCTGAGAAGGACCGTGGAGCTAGCGGCGAATTCGGAGAGCTCTTCGCTGCACTGCGCCGCTCGCAAGCGGCTTCGTTCTTCGCCTTCTGCCGTCCGGCGAGAGCTGAACTCCAGCGGTCAGTTGCAGCTCTGCCCAATAGCGTGTTCTCAGTTCTGCGGGCAAGCACGCCCTCTTGCCTTGGCCCCGAGTGCAAAGTCCCGAGCGAGCACTCGACTCAGTGCAATGCACCCGGAAGGACGCTCTCGCTCGCCTTTCAAGGAGCGATTCCTAACAGCAGAAGCAGCAGAGGCACAAACTGCACGACGAGAGGGGACAACGTAGAACACGTCTCTGTCCTGGCACATTTGCGTGTGCGATACTTCCCTCCGGCTCTTCGGGCCTTGCGAAGCTCTGTGTACTGCGAGCGCTGCTACTCGCAGCTGAGAAGGACCGTGGAGCTAGCGGCGAATTCGGAGAGCTCTTCGCTGCACTGCGCCGCTCGCAAGCGGCTTCGTTCTTCGCCTTCTGCCGTCCGGCGAGAGCTGAACTCGAGCGGTCAGTTGCAGCTCTGCCCAACAGCGTGTTCTCAGTTCTGCGGGCAAGCACGCCCTCTTGCCTTGGCCCCGAGTGCAAAGTCCCGAGCGAGCACTCGACTCAGTGCAATGCACCCGGAAGGACGCTCTCGCTCGCCTTTCAAGAGCGATTCCTAACAGCAGAAGCAGCAGAGGCACAAACTGCACGACGAGAGGGGACAACGTAGAACACGTCTCTGTCCTGGCACATTTGCGTGTGCGATACTTCCCTCCGGCTCTTCGGGCCTTGCGAAGCTCTGTGTACTGCGAGCGCTGCTACTCGCAGCTGAGAAGGACCGTGGAGCTAGCGGCGAATTCGGAGAGCTCTTCGCTGCACTGCGCCGCTCGCAAGCGGCTTCGTTCTTCGCCTTCTGCCGTCCGGCGAGAGCTGAACTCCAGCGGTCAGTTGCAGCTCTGCCCAACAGCGTGTTCTCAGTTCTGCGGGCAAGCACGCCCTCTTGCCTTGGCCCCGAGAGCAAAGTCCCGAGCGAGCACTCGACTCAGTGCAATGCACCCGGAAGGACGCTCTCGCTCGCCTTTCAAGGAGCGATTCCTAACAGCAGAAGCAGCAGAGGCACAAACTGCACGACGAGAGGGGACAACGTAGAACACGTCTCTGTCCTGGCACATTTGCCTGTGCCATACTTCCCTCCGGCTCTTCGGGCCTTGCGAAGCTCTGTGTACTGCGAGCGCTGCTACTCGCAGCTGAGAAGGACCGTGGAGCTAGCGGCGAATTCGGAGAGCTCTTCGCTGCACTGCGCCGCTCGCAAGCGGCTTCGTTCTTCGCCTTCTGCCGTCCGGCGAGAGCTGAACTCCAGCGGTCAGTTGCAGCTCTGCCCAACAGCGTGTTCTCAGTTCTGCGGGCAAGCACGCCCTCTTGCCTTGGCCCCGAGAGCAAAGTCCCGAGCGAGCACTCGACTCAGTGCAATGCACCCGGAAGGACGCTCTCGCTCGCCTTTCAAGGAGCGATTCCTAACAGCAGAAGCAGCAGAGGCACAAACTGCACGACGAGAGGGGACAACGTAGAACACGTCTCTGTCCTGGCACATTTGCGTGTGCGATACTTCCCTCCGGCTCTTCGGGCCTTGCGAAGCTCTGTGTACTGCGAGCGCTGCTACTCGCAGCTGAGAAGGACCGTGGAGCTAGCGGCGAATTCGGAGAGCTCTTCGCTGCACTGCGCCGCTCGCAAGCGGCTTCGTTCTTCGCCTTCTGCCGTCCGGCGAGAGCTGAACTCCAGCGGTCAGTTGCAGCTCTGCCCAACAGCGTGTTCTCAGTTCTGCGGGCAAGCACGCCCTCTTGCCTTGGCCCCGAGAGCAAAGTCCCGAGCGAGCACTCGACTCAGTGCAATGCACCCGGAAGGACGCTCTCGCTCGCCTTTCAAGGAGCGATTCCTAACAGCAGAAGCAGCAGAGGCACAAACTGCACGACGAGAGGGGACAACGTAGAACACGTCTCTGTCCTGGCACATTTGCGTGTGCGATACTTCCCTCCGGCTCTTCGGGCCTTGCGAAGCTCTGTGTACTGCGAGCGCTGCTACTCGCAGCTGAGAAGGACCGTGGAGCTAGCGGCGAATTCGGAGAGCTCTTCGCTGCACTGCGCCGCTCGCAAGCGGCTTCGTTCTTCGCCTTCTGCCGTCCGGCGAGAGCTGAACTCCAGCGGTCAGTTGCAGCTCTGCCCAACAGCGTGTTCTCAGTTCTGCGGGCAAGCACGCCCTCTTGCCTTGGCCCCGAGAGCAAAGTCCCGAGCGAGCACTCGACTCAGTGCAATGCACCCGGAAGGACGCTCTCGCTCGCCTTTCAAGGAGCGATTCCTAACAGCAGAAGCAGCAGAGGCACAAACTGCACGACGAGAGGGGACAACGTAGAACACGTCTCTGTCCTGGCACATTTGCGTGTGCGATACTTCCCTCCGGCTCTTCGGGCCTTGCGAAGCTCTGTGTACTGCGAGCGCTGCTACTCGCAGCTGAGAAGGACCGTGGAGCTAGCGGCGAATTCGGAGAGCTCTTCGCTGCACTGCGCCGCTCGCAAGCGGCTTCGTTCTTCGCCTTCTGCCGTCCGGCGAGAGCTGAACTCCAGCGGTCAGTTGCAGCTCTGCCCAACAGCGTGTTCTCAGTTCTGCGGGCAAGCACGCCCTCTTGCCTTGGCCCCGAGAGCAAAGTCCCGAGCGAGCACTCGACTCAGTGCAATGCACCCGGAAGGACGCTCTCGCTCGCCTTTCAAGGAGCGATTCCTAACAGCAGAAGCAGCAGAGGCACAAACTGCACGACGAGAGGGGACAACGTAGAACACGTCTCTGTCCTGGCACATTTGCGTGTGCGATACTTCCTCCGGCTCTTCGGGCCTTGCGAAGCTCTGTGTACTGCGAGCGCTGCTACTCGCAGCTGAGAAGGACCGTGGAGCTAGCGGCGAATTCGGAGAGCTCTTCGCTGCACTGCGCCGCTCGCAAGCGGCTTCGTTCTTCGCCTTCTGCCGTCCGGCGAGAGCTGAACTCCAGCGGTCAGTTGCAGCTCTGCCCAACAGCGTGTTCTCAGTTCTGCGGGCAAGCACGCCCTCTTGCCTTGGCCCCGAGAGCAAAGTCCCGAGCGAGCACTCGACTCAGTGCAATGCACCCGGAAGGACGCTCTCGCTCGCCTTTCAAGAGCGATTCCTAACAGCAGAAGCAGCAGAGGCACAAACTGCACGACGAGAGGGGACAACGTAGAACACGTCTCTGTCCTGGCACATTTGCGTGTGCGATACTTCCCTCCGGCTCTTCGGGCCTTGCGAAGCTCTGTGTACTGCGAGCGCTGCTACTCGCAGCTGAGAAGGACCGTGGAGCTAGCGGGCGAATTCGGAGAGCTCTTCGCTGCACTGCGCCGCTCGCAAGCGGCTTCGTTCTTCGCCTTCTGCCGTCCGGCGAGAGCTGAACTCCAGCGGTCAGTTGCAGCTCTGCCCAACAGCGTGTTCTCAGTTCTGCGGGCAAGCACGCCCTCTTGCCTTGGCCCCGAGAGCAAAGTCCCGAGCGAGCACTCGACTCAGTGCAATGCACCCGGAAGGACGCTCTCGCTCGCCTTTCAAGGAGCGATTCCTAACAGCAGAAGCAGCAGAGGCACAAACTGCACGACGAGAGGGGACAACGTAGAACACGTCTCTGTCCTGGCACATTTGCGTGTGCGATACTTCCCTCCGGCTCTTCGGGCCTTGCGAAGCTCTGTGTACTGCGAGCGCTGCTACTCGCAGCTGAGAAGGACCGTGGAGCTAGCGGCGAATTCGGAGAGCTCTTCGCTGCACTGCGCCGCTCGCAAGCGGCTTCGTTCTTCGCCTTCTGCCGTCCGGCGAGAGCTGAACTCGAGCGGTCAGTTGCAGCTCTGCCCAACAGCGTGTTCTCAGTTCTGCGGGCAAGCACGCCCTCTTGCCTTGGCCCCGAGTGCAAAGTCCCGAGCGAGCACTCGACTCAGTGCAATGCACCCGGAAGGACGCTCTCGCTCGCCTTTCAAGGAGCGATTCCTAACAGCAGAAGCAGCAGAGGCACAAACTGCACGACGAGAGGGGACAACGTAGAACACGTCTCTGTCCTGGCACATTTGCGTGTGCGATACTTCCCTCCGGCTCTTCGGGCCTTGCGAAGCTCTGCTGTGTACTGCGAGCGCTGCTACTCGCAGCTGAGAAGGACCGTGGAGCTAGCGGCGAATTCGGAGAGCTCTTCGCTGCACTGCGCCGCTCGCAAGCGGCTTCGTTCTTCGCCTTCTGCCGTCCGGCGAGAGCTGAACTCCAGCGGTCAGTTGCAGCTCTGCCCAACAGCGTGTTCTCAGTTCTGCGGGCAAGCACGCCCTCTTGCCTTGGCCCCGAGAGCAAAGTCCCGAGCGAGCACTCGACTCAGTGCAATGCACCCGGAAGGACGCTCTCGCTCGCCTTTCAAGGAGCGATTCCTAACAGCAGAAGCAGCAGAGGCACAAACTGCACGACGAGAGGGGACAACGTAGAACACGTCTCTGTCCTGGCACATTTGCCTGTGCCATACTTCCCTCCGGCTCTTCGGGCCTTGCGAAGCTCTGTGTACTGCGAGCGCTGCTACTCGCAGCTGAGAAGGACCGTGGAGCTAGCGGCGAATTCGGAGAGCTCTTCGCTGCACTGCGCCGCTCGCAAGCGGCTTCGTTCTTCGCCTTCTGCCGTCCGGCGAGAGCTGAACTCCAGCGGTCAGTTGCAGCTCTGCCCAACAGCGTGTTCTCAGTTCTGCGGGCAAGCACGCCCTCTTGCCTTGGCCCCGAGAGCAAAGTCCGAGCGAGCACTCGACTCAGTGCAATGCACCCGGAAGGACGCTCTCGCTCGCCTTTCAAGGAGCGATTCCTAACAGCAGAAGCAGCAAGAGGCACAAACTGCACGACGAGAGGGGACAACGTAGACACGTCTCTGTCCTGGCACATTTGCCTGTGCCATACTTCCCTCCGGCTCTTCGGGCCTTA